>NC_041348.1:31811268-31828768 GCF_004354835.1 Perca flavescens
TGAGATATTTTCAGATTAAAACAAAGAATTAATATGAGATATTTTCAAAATAAAACAAAGAAGTAATGTGAGATATTTTCAAAATAAAACAAACTTTAATTAATGTGAGATATTTTCAGAAGAAAACAAAGAATTAATGTGAGATATTTTCAGAATATGAATTAATGAAAGAATTAATGTGAGATATTTTCAGAATAAAACAAAGAATTAATGTGAGATCCTTTCAGAATAAAACAAAGAATGACTGTGAGATATTTTCAGAATAAAACCAGAATAAATGTGTGTCCCCAGACGGAGGTGGTGCGTAAAGTGGCCACTTCGTTCTTCTGCCTGCTGGTCTTTCTGTCGGTGTGTAAAGTTTTCCCCGTGGAGCGAAACATTGACGACGACTTCATCGCCAGCACGCCGTTCTACACCCGGTTGGTCTACCTGTACCTGTCCATGCTCACCACCAGACCCAAGTACTACTTCGTCTGGACGCTAGGTGGGTGTCCCAAATATTCATACGTACAGTATGTACAGTGCTCAGTATGAGTGGATACACCCATAAAATACAAGGGCCATAAGTATATATGGCATAAGTATATACATATATACTCCCATATATATATCCCATAGAGGCAGGCAGTGTTTTATTTTGAAAGGCCAGTTATTTCATGGATCCAGGATAATATGCATCCTGATAAAGTTCCCTTGGCCTTTGGAATTAAAATAGACACACACAGACAGACAGACAGACAGACAGACAGACAGACAGACAGACAGACACACGCACACACACACACACACACAGTTACACATTTACACACACACACAGATATACACACACACACACACACACACACAGACAGAGACACACACACACACACACACAGTTACACATTTACACACACACACAGAAATACACACACACACAGAGAGACACACACACACACACAGTTACACATATACACACAAACAGTTATACACACACACACACACACACACACACACACAGTTACACATATACACACACACAAATACAGATAAACACACACATCCACACACACACAGTTACACACACACACACACACACAGGTTTTTGTAGCTTTTCCTGCAACATCTTAGTACATTTCTTGTCATTTCTTTTTCAACATTTGAGTCACTTTTCTCAAAGTTATTTGCTGCTTTTTGTGATGTTTTTTCGAGCCGGCTCATGTCTGACCTTCTCTGACCTTCTCTGACCCTCTCTGACCTGTCTGACCTTCTCTGACCTGTCTGACCTGTCTGACCTTCTCTGACCCTCTCTGACCTGTCTGACCTTCTCTGACCTTCTCTGACCTGTCTGACCTGTCTGACCTTCTCTGACCTTCTCTGACCTGTCTGACCTGTCTGACCTTCTCTGACCTTCTCTGACCCTCTCTGACCTGTCTGACCTTCTCTGACCTTCTATGACCTCCTCTGACCTTCTCTGACCTGTCTGACCTTCTCTGACCTTCTCTGACCCTCTCTGACCTGTCTGACCTTCTCTGACCTTCTATGACCTCCTCTGACCTTCTCTGACCTGTCTGACCTTCTCTGACCTCCTCTGACCTTCTCTGACCTATCTGACCTTCTCTGACCTGTCTGACCTTCTCTGACCTTCTCTGACCTTCTCTGACCTTCTCTGAACTGTCTGACCTTCTCTGACCCTCTCTGACCTGTCTGACCTGTCTGACCTTCTCTGACCTTCTCTGACCTGTCTGACCTGTCTGACCTTCTCTGACCTTCTCTGACCCTCTCTGACCTGTCTGACCTTCTCTGACCTTCTATGACCTCCTCTGACCTTCTCTGACCTGTCTGACCTTCTCTGACCTCCTCTGACCTTCTCTGACCTATCTGACCTTCTCTGACCTGTCTGACCTTCTCTGACCTTCTCTGACCTTCTCTGACCTTCTCTGAACTGTCTGACCTTCTCTGACCCTCTCTGACCTGTCTGACCTGTCTGACCTTCTCTGACCTTCTCTGACCTGTCTGACCTGTCTGACCTTCTCTGACCTTCTCTGACCCTCTCTGACCTGTCTGACCTCTGACCTTCTATGACCTCCTCTGACCTTCTCTGACCTGTCTGACCTTCTCTGACCTCCTCTGACCTTCTCTGACCTTCTCTGACCTATCTGACCTTCTCTGACCTGTCTGACCTTCTCTGACCTGTCTGACCTTCTCTGACCTTCTCTGACCTTCTCTGACCTTCTCTGACCTGTCTGACCTTCTCTGACCTTCTCTGACCTGTCTGACCTTCTCTGACCTTCTCTGAAATGTCTGACCTTCTCTGACCTTCTCTGACCTTCTCTGACCTGTCTGACCTTCTCTGACCTGTCTGACCTTCTCTGACCTTCTCTGACCTTCTCTGACCTTCTCTGACCTGTCTGACCTTCTCTGACCTTCTCTGACCTGTCTGACCTTCTCTGACCTTCTCTGAAATGTCTGATCTTCTCTGACCTTCTCTGACCTGTCTGACCCTCTCTGACCTGTCTGACCTTCTCTGACCTTCTCTGACCTTTTTAACCCCCCCAGCTGACGCTATAAACAACGCAGCGGGCTTCGGCTTCAACGGCTACGCCAGTGACGGCTCTCCTCGCTGGGACCTCATCTCCAACCTGAGGATCCTGAACATCGAGGTCAGCGCCACCATCTGCACCTCACACATCTGGATATTACTGGATGGATTTTATGAATCAAACTCTGATTTTCTCTCATTATTTTGTTGTTGTTTCAGTTAGCCACCAGCTTCAAAGTCTTCCTCGACAACTGGAACATCCAGACGGCTCACTGGCTCAAAAGGTCTCAACACATACAATATGGGGTCCTATCCTGCACCCAGATACAGTACTAGGGGACCACTAAGGTCTATATAAAGAGACTTCAGATACAGTATTAGGGGACCACTAAGGTCTATATAAAAGAGACTTCAGATACAGTATTAGGGGACCACTAAGGTCTATATAAAAGAGACTTCAGATACAGTATTAGGGACCACTAAGGTCTATATAAAAGAGACTTCAGATACAGCATTAGGGGACCACTAAGGTCTATATAAAAGAGACTTCAGATACAGTATTAGGGGGGACCACTAAGGTCTATATAAAAGAGACTTCAGATACAGTATTAGGGGACCACTAAGGTCTATATAAAAGAGACTTCAGATACAGTATTAGGGGACCACTAAGGTCTATATAAAAGAGACTTCAGATACAGTATTAGGGGACCACTAAGGTCTATATAAAAGAGACTTCAGATACAGTATTAGGGGACCACTAAGGTCTATATAAAAGAGACTTCAGATACAGTATTAGGGGACCACTAAGGTCTATATAAAAGAGACTTCAGATACAGTATTAGAGGACCACTAAGGTCTATATAAAAGAGACTTCAGATACAGTATTAGGGGACCACTAAGGTCTATATAAAAGAGACTTCAGATACAGTATTAGGGGACTCGTGCACAGCGCGCGCACACTTTGCTTGTTACAGCTTCTTTATTTCAGAGTTTTTGGCAATTACACAATGCTCAATATATAAACCGTTTATTGTGAGCCATGTTGTGACCTCTGACCTCTGACCCCTGGTCGGCAGGGTGTGTTACGAGCGATGCCCCTACCACCCGACAGCAGCCACCTTCATCCTGTCGGCCATGTGGCACGGAGCGTACCCGGGCTACTACCTCACCTTCCTCACCGGCATCGTCATCACGCTGGCTGCTAGAGCGGTGAGCTCAAATTATTCAGACTTTTTTTTTTTTCCAAAATTAAAACTGTCTAAAAAAAAAAAAAAAAAACTTGGAAAATGCAACAAACATGTCAAAAAAAAACCTGTTCTGGATGAATGAGTTGTTGGGTTGCTAAAATGTGGATCAGTGTTCCCGAAAAAGCCCCAAGATGACATCATCAGATGTCTCGTTTTGTCCACAACTCAAACTGAATATCGATATATTGAGTTGTGGACGAAAGAAGACATTTAAGGACGTTAAATTATTTTGACTTTTTTTCTCAAATTATTTAGACTTTTTTTTTTCTAGAATTATTTAGACTTTTTTTTATAGAATTATTTTGACTTTTTTCTAAAATTATTTTGACTTTTTTTCGAGAATTATTTTGACTTTTTTTCGAGAATTATTTTGACTTTTTTCGAGAATTATTTAGACTTTTTTTTTTCTAGAATTATTTAGACTTTTTTCTAAAATGATTTTAGCCTTTTTTTCGAGAATTATTTTGACTTTATTTTTCGAGAATTATTTTGACTTTTTTTCGAGAATTATTTTGACTTTTTTCTAAAATGATTTTGACTTTTTTTCGAGAATTATTTTTGACTTTTTTTCGAGAATTATTTTGACTTTTTTTCAAGAATTATTTTGACTTTTTTTCAAGAATTATTTTGACTTTATTTTCTAGAATTATTTTGACTTTTTTCTAAAATGATTTTGACTTTTTTTCGAGAATTATTTTGACTTTTTTTATAGAATTATTTTGACTTTTTTTCGAGAATTATTTTTGACTTTTTTTCGAGAATTATTTTGACTTTTTTTTCTCCAAAATTAAAACTGTCAAAAAAAAAAAAAAAAAAAAACATGTCGGAAAAAGGCGACAAAAATGTCAGAAACAAGCTGTTCTGGATGAATGGATGAATTTAACACGCTGACATCACACTAGTTTACCTGATTTATTTTAAAGAAATGCCTCAGACCGATTGATCTCTGCAGCTAGTGTAAGCGCTAACACCAGGTAACTAACCTATCGTTTTCTCTCAGGTGCGACACAACGTTCGGCCACACTTCCTGCACTCGCCCAGCCATAAAGCGCTCTATGATGTCATCACGTGGGCGGCCACTCAGATTGCCATCTGTTACACGGTGGTGCCTTTCGTCCTGCTGTCCATGGGTCCGTCCGTCAAGTTCTACAGGTCAGTGACACAGTCCAAAAATATGGGTTTCTTAACAACCAAAATCACCCCAAAATAAAATTGATGCATGCACAATATTCTTCACAGGTAAAAATTATTAAAACTTCCATTGCATTTTGGTTGTTGTATTAAGGTCTATATAAAAGAGACTTCAGATACAGTATTAGGGGACCACTAAGGTCTATATAAAAGAGACTTCAGATACAGTATTAGGGGACCACTAAGGTCTATATAAAAGAGACTTCAGATACTGTACAGCATTAGGGGACCACTAAGGTCTATATAAAAGAGACTTCAGATACAGTATTAGGGGACCACTAAGGTCTATATAAAGAGACTTCAGATACAGTATTAGGGGACCACTAAGGTCTATATAAAGAGACTTCAGATACAGTATTAGGGGACCACTAAGGTCTATATAAAGAGACTTCAGATACAGTATTAGGGGACCACTAAGGTCTATATAAAAGAGACTTCAGATACAGTATTAGGGGACCACTAAGGTCTATATAAAAGAGACTTCAGATACAGTATTAGGGGACCACTAAGGTCTTATATAAAAGAGACTTCAGATACAGTATTAGGGGACCACTAAGGTCTATATAAAAAAAACATGTTTAAATGGTTTTAAAAACAGCGTTGTGACTAAACGTTGACATCAACCTGTCTGTGATCCAGTCAACATCCTCTGATCTTAACTACTAGTCCAAATATTACATAATTTCTGCCTTTTGTTTAATCTAAAACAAATATATATAATTTAATTTCAATTAGGTATATTGACCATGAATTTAAAAAAAAGGGTCGAAAAAAGTGACAAAAAAGCGTAAAAACAAAAGGAGCCAAATAAAGTTTTTGTCACTTTTAACGATTGTTTTGTCGATTTTTTTCAACGTTCTTTACTTCAAATGTTATAAAATTGAACAAAACAACCAAATTCATTGAAAGTGGGATGGTCTATTTGTATGGGCTCAGAGATCGGCCCATAGAGAGAAGAGAGAGATCATATGATTGGCCCATTTGTGTGTCTTTCATGTGAGCACCAGCCAATCACATCCTACTTGGTGTAGTTCTCAAAAGTCCAAGGCTGATTTTTTTTTAACAGATTCTCACTCCCACGCCACGCCAGGACACGATGCCCGGTCTCCCGGGTGAAAGTGGTGGCCTAAAGGTTAGCTTGTGACCGGGAGGTCGTCGGTTCAATCCCCAGACCGACAGGATAAAATCTGGGTGGGGAAAGAGAAAGGGCAGCACTTGTCCCTCCCTCATTACCACCACTGAGATGCCCTTGAGCAAGGCCCTTAACCTCCAACAGATCCAGTGGAGCTGCTCAGTGGCATCAGATCAGACTGTGGTGGTACTGGGCAGCTTCCAGTATGAATGTGGTCGGATCCGACTGTGGTGGTACTGGGCAGCTCCCAGTATGAATGTGGTCGGATCAGACTGTGGTGGTACTGGGCAGCTCCCAGTATGAATGTGATCAGATCAGACTGTGGTGGTACTGGGCAGCTCCCAGTATGAATGTGGTCGGATCAGACTGTGGTGGTACTGGGCAGCTTCCAGTATGAATGTGATCAGGTCAGACTGTGGTGGTACTGGGAAGCTTCCAGTATGAATGTGATCAGATCAGACTGTGGTGGTACTGGGCAGCTCCCAGTATGAATGTGGTCGGATCAGACTGTGGTGGTACTGGGCAGCTCCCAGTATGAATGTGGTCGGATCAGACTGTGGTGGTACTGGGCAGCTTCCAGTATGAATGTGTAACTGTGTGAACTTAAAAATGTGTTATATTAGATTACCTAAAATCTCTCTCACCTGGTGGCTTCTTCCTGCAGGTCCTGGTACTGCAGCCTCCACATCGGCTGCGTTCTGCTGGCCATGGCGCTGCCGGTCAAACCGAGACACCTCCGCCTCAAAGACCAGCAGAAGAGCCTTCTCCGGGAGCCCAACAAGCGCCCCCTGGAGGCTTCAGACAGCAGCTGCAGCCAGAAGGAAAAGACCACATGAGACACAAAAGGACCACATGAGACACAAAAGTATATACGAGAGACAGATGACGAAAGGACACGAGACAGAGGACGAAAAGGACGACGTTGAACAGCATTTTATTTCCATAAACTTGTGTAGAAAGACGAGGAGCCGAAGCAAATCGAACGGACCTACCGATCTGTCTCGGGTACAGAATCACGATGGTCATGGCAGCAAGTTAAATATACTGTATTATTTGGATTCGTAGTACCAGACCGGGTATGAAAAACAGGCCATGAGTTTTTCCAAGGCTGACGAGGTTGTACTTGAAATGAAATGTTTGCCCTATTACGTTAGGAGGGAGTTCGACTGCCACGATAGCATTTGGACTCAAACTTCGGCAAATCTGCAATGATAAGGGATATATATATATATATACATATGTATATACACATATACATATGTTTATATATACTGTAACTTCAAATGGAGCAGCTGCCCTGATGGCAACTTCTTTGGTGTTGAACTGACTGTATATTCTTTCCGGTCAGAAAAGAGAAAGCAGGAAGGGAGGAATGAACGAAAGCATGAATAGAGAAGTGACCGAGCAGGATGGGAATGAAAGCATTCAGTGTATGAACAACCAGGATGATTATGTGGATGATTAAACGAAGGAAGGGGCAGGCCAGAGAGTTTTGTGCATTAGACAAGTAAATGAATGAAAAACGAAGGTTAAAAAATGAATTTTTTTATCGTCCACATTCCTCCCAGACTATCTGACTGTCATCGTGTAATAATCTATTAAACCCACTGGTTCTCCAACTGTTTACACCACACTCCACTTCAGAGAATATTAGGCTCTCTACGTACTGTACCACTGTTATGTTAGACCACGTTAAAATAGACCTCTTCTGGTTCGTTAAAATGCGAGCTGGTACCTGTAGGGAACGTGCCCGGGCCATATAGCCGGGCTAGCGCGCGAATGTGACGTCAAAATGACGTAGATCTCGCTGGCGCACCAGGATATATTAATTCCCGCGCCTTCTTTAATCAGACTTAGGTTTAAGGATCAATCTGAGACGAAGAGTTCAGTTAAGCGAAGTTTACTGAGTCCAGCATACGAGTTACAACACAGCTGTGGGTTCACAAACAGAGTCTAAGTTTCCCTAGCAACAGACATCAAATCAGAGCTCAGTCCACCAAGTTGTCCTTCGAATTATGAGCTCCGATCTGTTCTCTCCCTCAAGCTTTTATCCTATCCTCACAAGAGGGGGTGTTCTCTAGTATTTTACACAGAAACTCTTATCTTATTGCCCATGTTAAAATAGAGAAGCACAGGCTATAACTAGTATAGTATAGTAGTAACTAGTATAACTTCTGTGTCCTCTGATAGTTTTTTCCCGGCATTATTTACAGACAGGCGTCCACACAGGCAGCTCTGTGTTGCTGGAGACATAATTTGGGTGATATATGAATGTAGGATGATTGCAGAAGTGACACTGATCTGTGTCTTTGTGTATTCTTTTTAAAGAAATGGCAAAGCAGAGCAGATTCTGAAAACCAAGCCAGTGTGGCAGGGTTTTACATTTTTTGTATGTAAATTGAGGGAGAAAAAGCAGCATCGGCTCGAAATATTGGCTCAAGAAAATCGGCAGCCCGTATCGGTCGATCCCTAGCTATAACCCTACTATAGCAACGGACAGTTAAGGCTGGGGTTTCGCCCGAATCCTGAACCCCCTGGTTGAGATTGTGCTGACTCCTCCTCCCATCCTCAGTCCATGAACCCAGTAAACACATGAATGAAGTAAACAGGGACTGTCCTTCCTTTGCTGTACCTGAAGTTGCTGCATTCTGGCTGCTGTCTGGAGATTCCTTCATGCACAACTCATATTCTTCCAGATGTTTCAGACCAGATGTTGTAACAGCGGCCATGTTGTGTATAGTTTAGGGTCCTCGCCACCACCAGACCAATCAGCTTTGAACAGATTGAACATGTAGCTGGACTTGAATGGCCTTCTTTTGACTGAAAGTACACCCAGACAACAACTTGTTCTGCTCACCAGATCCATGTCCACTTTCTCACAGCCTACTGCTCACCAGATCCATGTCCACTTCCTCACAGCCTACTGCTCACCAGATCCATGTCCACTTCCTCACAGCCTACTGCTCACCAGATCCATGTCCACTTTCTCACAGCCTACTGCTCACCAGATCCATGTCCACTTTCTCACAGCCTACTGCTCACCATATCCATGTCCACTTCCTCACAGCCTACTGCTCACCAGATCCATGTCCACTTCCTCACAGCCTACTGCTCACCAGATCCATGTCCACTTCTTCACAGCCTGCTGCTCACCAGATCCATGTCCACTTCCTCACAGCCTACTGCTCACCAGATCCATGTCCACTTCCTCACAGCCTACTGCTCACCAGATCCATGTCCACTTTCTCACAGCCTACTGCTCACCAGATCCATGTCCACTTCCTCACAGCCTACTGCTCACCAGATCCATGTCCACTTCTTCACAGCCTGCTGCTCACCAGATCCATGTCCACTTCCTCACAGCCTACTGCTCACCAGATCCATGTCCACTTCCTCACAGCCTACTGCTCACCAGATCCATGTCCACTTTCTCACAGCCTACTGCTCACCAGATCCATGTCCACTTCCTCACAGCCTACTGCTCACCAGATCCATGTCCACTTCCTCACAGCCTACTGCTCACCAGATCCATGTCCACTTTCTCACAGCCTACTGCTCACCAGATCCATGTCCACTTCCTCACAGCCTACTGCTCACCAGATCCATGTCCACTTTCTCACAGCCTACTGCTCACCAGATCCATGTCCACTTCCTCACAGCCTACTGCTCACCAGATCCATGTCCACTTTCTCACAGCCTACTGCTCACCAGATCCATGTCCACTTCCTCACAGCCTACTGCATTGAACGCTCCACCTACGTAAACACCTTCCCGTAATCAGTGGCGCCGGAGACCAGCGTAGCGCGCCGAGTGCAAGCGTAGGGTTCTATAGTTTCCCTGGGAAAAAAATCGAAGTTTCGGCAGAAACCTAACCCCGTCAAAAAGCCCAATATTTAGCCGAATATTGGATTTGGTGCATCCTATTATGGCCAATGATAAAATAGAGAAGCATAGGCCTATATGTACCTCCTCCTTCCTTCTAGCTTTGTAGCTAATCATGGATGTATGCGTACCCCGTTCACCTGTCTACATTTTACTTAGAATTACTTAGAAATTTTACTTAGTACATTACTCGAAATGTTGTAGAATTTCAATAGTATTATGTAGAGATTTAATACCAATGTGTCATATATTCTGTTTTAACACTAAACGTACCACTAGAGGGAGCTCGCGTACCACTAGAGGTAGCTCACGTACCACTAGAGGGAGCTAACATACCACTAGAGGGAGCTAACATACCACTAGAGGTAGCTAACATACCATTAGAGGGAGCTAACATACCACTAGAGGTAGCTAACGTACCATTAGAGGGAGCTAACATACCACTAGAGAGAGCTAACGTACCACTAGAGGGAGCTAACGTACCACTAGAGGTAGCTAACGTGCCACTAGAGGTAGCTAACGTACTACTAGAGAGAGCTAACGTACCACCAGTGGTACTAGTGCCACAGTTTGAAAACCAGTGTGTTAAACCATAACTTCACAGTGTTCACAGAAATTAGTTTGGAGAAAGTGCCAATGATTATTCCACTCAGTCGCCTTAGTTTTGTTTTTTACAAGAAAAGCAAAGTGCTACGGTACTTTGCAGGATCAGTATTTACTCTTGTGTTGATGTGTGAGTGGTGGGGAGGGCGTTGTGTTTACATTTGTAATTGTCAGTATTTGTTGTTCAAGTTGTTATTCATGTAATTTATGTAATTCCTAACAGACATGTGTTTTAATGTAAGATGTGTGGAGATTCAGCTTGAAGATGACGAAAACGCTAAATTCTGAATTAAACTCTGAAATTCCATGATGTGAATTGAAATACTGCTACGATTAGGATTCACTTTTAAGTATCACGTTGAGCAGAAAGTGAACCCAACATTTTCAACTGTTGGTTCAATAAAGAGGTTAGCTTGTTTGGTTCTGCAGTTGTTAGCTAATGGTTCAATTTAGCAGCTAAAATAACCATGTTTAGTGTAGCCACTGTATCAGTGTAGCGGCTAAAACTGGTTAACTAAAGGCTCAGTGTAGCCGCTAACACTGGTTAACTAAAGGCTCAGTGTAGCCGCTAACACTGGTTAACTAAAGGCTCGGTGTAGCCGCTAACACTGGTTAACTAAAGGCTCAGTGTAGCGGCTAACACTGGTTAACTAAAGGCTCAGTGTAGCCGCTAACACTGGTTAACTAAAGGCTCAGTGTAGCGGCTAACACTGAGTAACTAAAGGCTCAGTGTAGCCGCTAACACTGGATAACTAAAGGCTCAGTGTAGCGGCTAACACTGGCTAACTAAAGGCTCAGTGTAGCGGCTAACACTGAGTAACTAAAGGCTCAGTGTAGCCGCTAACACTGGTTAACTAAAGGCTCAGTGTAGCCGCTAACACTGGTTAACTAAAGGCTCAGTGTAGCCGTTAACACTGGATAACTAAAGGCTCAGTGTAGCCGCTAACACTGGTTAACTAAAGGCTCAGTGTAGCCGCTAACACTGGCTAACTAAAAGCCCAGTGTAGCCGCTAACACTGGTTAACTAAAGGCTCAGTGTAGCGGCTAACACTGAGTAACTAAAGGCTCAGTGTAGCCGCTAACACTGGATAACTAAAGGCTCAGTGTAGCCGCTAACACTGGTTAACTAAAGGCTCAGTGTAGCCGCTAACACTGGTTAACTAAAGGCTCAGTGTAGCCGCTAACACTGGCTAACTAAAAAGCCCAGTGTAGCCGCTAACACTGGTTAACTAAAGGCTCAGTGTAGCCGCTAACACTGGCTAACTAAAAGCCCAGTGTAGCCGCTAACACTGGTTAACTAAAGGCTCAGTGTAGCGGCTAACACTGAGTAACTAAAGGCTCAGTGTAGCCGCTAACACTGGTTAACTAAAGGCTCAGTGTAGCCGCTAACACTGGTTAACTAAAGGCTCAGTGTAGCCGCTAACACTGGCTAACTAAAAGCCCAGTGTAGCCGCTAACACTGGTTAACTAAAGGCTCAGTGTAGCCGCTAACACTGGCTAACTAAAAGCCCAGTGTAGCCGCTAACACTGGTTAACTAAAGGCTCAGTGTAGCGGCTAACACTGAGTAACTAAAGGCTCAGTGTAGCCGCTAACACTGGATAACTAAAGGCTCAGTGTAGCCGCTAACACTGGCTAACTAAAGGCTCAGTGTAGCCGCTAACACTGGTTAACTAAAGGCTCAGTGTAGCCGCTAACACTGGTTAACTAAAGGCTCAGTGTAGCCGCTAACACTGGTTAACTAAAGGCTCAGTGTAGCAGCTTTATTTGTAATCTTCTGCGTGTGTGTGTGTGTGTGTGTGTGTGTGTGTGTGTGTGCTGCTGTGTGTCCCTGTGTGTGTAACAAGCATAGTGTGCACGCACTGTGCACGAGCCTAGGAGCATTTTACTAAGGCTCTGTTAAAATAACAATTAAATGCTGCGTTATTGTTGGTCAACAATAAATAAGGTTTTTGTTCGGTCAATGGTGTGATCACTTCCCTCTGCCTCAGTCAGAATCAGAATCAGCTTTATTGGCCAGGTTTGCACGAACAAACAAGGAATTTGACTCAGGTTAATCTAATCTAAGATAGCAATACGCCCAGAATGCACTTGAACACACCTCCCTGTAAGACCAGCAGGCCCACGGGCCACAGATGGGTGCAGGTGCATTTGTTATTTAAACAACGTGGGTGCTGGGGGGTTTTAAACTAGCAAAGAGACTTGCATTGGGCTTTGTGCTGAGCTGGGTGCAAGATAGGGCCCTAGCTATGTGTGCTACAGAAGGCTACCTGAAGTAACAGGAACTTTAAACCGTAATAAACTGACACTGAACCAGGCTGTTAATGAGTAATTATATTTATTCCTTAGGTGATAAGATGACTCTGCCGAGTCTTAAAGTACGACACACAGAACCATTAAAACCAACCGGAAAAGGACAAATGATACATAATAACATACAAAACTGAAATAAATCCAAATTATTCTACCCTCACATAAAAGTAATGCCAAATATGTTCTGCTTCCAGCACCTGAACTGTGCATGAATATGAAATGGTTATTAGAATATATTCTGACGTATTATTAGATTAGATAAAATCTTATAAAATATCAGATATAGTGACAAAATATTCACAACAACGTCAAAAAGGTGCCGAAAAAAGGTGACAAGTAGACAACAAATAGCGGTCAACAACTGCTACGCCATGCTACGTCCAGCAACACCCTGCTATGTCCAGGTACGCCCTACTACGCTATGCTATGTCATGCTACGTCCAGGTACGTCCCACTACACCCTACTACGCTATGCTACGTCCAGGTACGCCCTACTACGCCATGCTACGCCCTGCTATGTCCAGGTATGCCCTACTACGTCCTGCTACGTCCAGGTATGCCCTACTACACCCTGCTACGTCCTGCTACGTCCATGTACGCCCTACTACGCTATGCTACGTCCAGGTACGTCCCACTACACCCTACTACGCCATGCTATGTCCAGTTACGCCCTACTACGCTATGCTATGTCATGCTACGTCCAGGTACGTCCCACTACACCCTACTACGCCATGCTATGTCCAGGTACACCCTACTACGTCATGCTATACCCTACTACGCTATGCTACGTCCAGGTACGCCCTACTACACCATGCTACGCCCTGCTATGTCCAGGTACGCCCTACTACATCCTGCTACACCCTACTACGTCCAGGTATGCCCTACTACGCCCTGCTACGTCCAGGTACGCCCTACTACGCTATGCTACGCCCTACTACGCCCTGCTACATCCAGGTACGCCCTACTACGTCCAGGTACACCCTAGTATGTCCAGGTACGCCCTACTATGCTATGCTACGCCCTACTACGCCCTGCTACATCCAGGTACGCCGTACTACGTCCAGGTACACCCTACTATGCCCTGCTACGTCCAGGTACGCCCTACTACGCTATGCTACACCACGCTATGTCCTGCAACGCCTACACCGCCCAGTGCCCAACTACACCCTGCTACGACATGCTACGCCCTGTGTATTTATTGTGACTATCATTAATCATCTTATAAAATATCAGATATAGTGACAAAATATTCACAACAACGTCAAAAAGGTGCCGAAAAAAGGTGACAAGTAGACAACAAATAGCGGTAAACAACTGCTACGCCATGCTACAGGTGACACTAGGGCTGGGAAACAGGCGAACCACATTAGGGCAATCACAGAGGAGGGAAAAACACCGGAAGTAAATAATCAGACAAGACAAGACAGAAAACCAGACCGTCAAAATAAAACAGGAAACAGAACATACAGACACAAGGCAAAACAAGACAGGGACTACCTCAAAACCAACAGAACTCAAACCCCAAAACCATGACAAAAAAGGTGACAAAAAGGTGACAAAAAGGTGACAAAAAAGGTGTCAATAAAGGCGACAAAAAGACGACAAAAAGGAGACAAAAAGGCGACAAAAAGACGACAAAAAGGTGACAAAAAGACGACAAAAAGACGACAAAAAGGCAACAAAAAGGTGACAAAAAGGTTACAAAAAGGTTACAAAAAAGGTGTCAATAAAGGTGACAAAAAGACGACAAAAAGGCGACAAAAAGACGACAAAAAGGAGACAAAAAAGGCGTCAAAAAGGTTTGCTTATTAGTTGCTATAATATGACTAGCGAGTCTTCACGGTGTGTGCTTTTATTTTGACAGCAGCGAGCGGAAGTGCAAGGTGTGATTTTGGCGCGCTTGACGCAGCAGCAGCAGCAGCAGCGGACAGACAGTAGGCTGTCGGTTGTTGTTCTAATCAAGATGGCTGCTGTTGTTCGGGATGGAGAGTAGGCTCAGGCTGTCATCCGAACACAGGCCGAGGAAACGCAGATAAACACGCCCAAAAACAGGCACCAAAACCCGACTGGACCCAAACTCCCGGACCGCCGGAACCGAATCTGATTCTATTGTGAAGGTAACGGGTTATTTCTCCGTTTTTACCCGTCAGCATCTTCTTCTAGCTGTCAGCGATCGATACTATTGATTGACATTTGATAAATCGGAGAAGATAGAGTGACGTACAGCGGAACGTTAACGTCAACCGTTAACCGTTATGTGTCTTTTGATTTGAATTTAAAGTGCGACATAAAACACGTTTGAATTCAGTTAACTGTTAAGTGATTTCTGTCTGTATTGTTCGTGTGTGTGAATGACTGCGGGCTGTGAGTGAGTGAATCCAGGTTATTCACGTTACTGCAGTGTTATAACGACCGTTATAGACAGACACGTACAGGTAATAACCACATGAGACTATTGTTATTTTAATATATTCATGTTAATAATGAACAGGGCGTCGCCTCATTCTGCCATAATGATAAGGTGGTTATACAAAAAAACAATATATGTATATAAAAATGTAATTAAAGATATATTAAAAAATAAATAAAATTATAAAAATTTAACTAACAAAAAAAAATATATTTTATATATATATATATATATATATATATATATATATATATAATATAGCTATATATATAAAAATTGAATTCTGCTAAAAAATATTTTATTTTTATATATAGGTATATAACATATATATAAATATATGTATATATTATATATAAAATTAAAAATATATACAAAAATAAAATAAAATTAATAGCAAAAAATATATATAAAAATAAAATTAAAAATATATACTAAATAAATTAAATTAATTAAAAAAACTAAAAACTGGCAAGCTGATTTTATTAAAATAATTTGTATTCTTTGAATTCTATTATACATCTCGTGATAACGCTTGGTAGGCCTACATTTCATATAACTTCCACAAATCTAAATTTTGGATGGATTTCTTTTATTTGTTTTCATGCAAACTCTACATAAAAGGTGTATCTACCTTTCATCATTATAACCAACTATATAATAACTACATGTTTAAGGTGTCCCAATGAATAAATGAGGGACATTTTATTTTGAAAACTAGGCCTACTTTCTGTCTGATTGACTTCATTAAAAAGATGAACCTTTGTGAAGCTTCGGCCAATAACGTGACTGCTGGGAGACTGTTCCCATGGCAACAGCAGCCTGAGACAGACACACACACACACACACACACACACACACACACACACACCCATCATGTCTGAGGTTTTCTGAGGTGGTTATCTCTGGTCCAGCAGAGAGGACTGTGACATTAAACCATCAGACTTCAGTCAGACTGGTTCAAATACCATCTACACTCACATCAATATACAGAGTCTGTGTGTGTCTCTCTCTCTCTCTCTCTCTCTCTCTCTCTCTCTCTCTCTCTCTCTCTCTCTCTCTCTCTCTCTCTCTCTCTCTCTCTCTCTCTCTCTCTCTCTCTCTCTCTCTCTCTCTCTCTCTCTCTCTCTCTCTCTCTCTCTCTCTCTCTCTCTCTCTCTCTCTCTCTCTGTCTCTCTCTCTCTCTCTCTCTCTCTCTCTCTCTCTCTCTCTCTCTCTCTCTCTGGGTCTCTCTCTCTCTCTCTCTCTCTCTCTCTCTCTCTCTCTCTCTCTCTCTCTGTCTCTCTCTCTCTCTCTCTCTCTCTCTCTCTCTCTCTCTCTCTCTCTCTCTGTCTCTCTCTCTCTCTCTGGGTCTCTCTCTCTCTCTCTCTCTCTCTCTCTCTCTCTCTCTCTCTCTCTCTCTCTCTCTCTCTCTCTCTCTCTCTCTCTCTCTCTCTCTCTCTGTCTCTCTCTCTCTGGGTCTCTCTCTCTCTCTCTGTCTCTCTCTCTCTCTCTCTCTCTCTCTCTCTCTCTCTCTCTCTCTCTCTCTCTCTCTCTCTCTCTCTCTCTCTCTCTCTCTCTCTCTCTCTCTCTCTCTCTCTCTCTCTCTCTCTGTCTCTCTCTCTCTCTCTCTGTGTCTCTGTCTCTCTCTCTCTCTCTGTCTCTCTGTGTCTCTGTCTCTCTCTCTCTGTGTCTCTCTCTCTGTGTCTCTGTGTCTCTCTCTCTCTCTCTCTCTCTCTGTCTCTCTCTCTCTCTCTCTCTCTCTCTCTCTCTCTCTCTGTCTCTCTGTCTCTCTGTCTCTCTGTCTCTCTGTCTCTCTGTCTCTCTGTGTCTCTGTGTCTCTCTGTCTCTGTCTGTCTCTCTGTGTCTCTGTGTCCTGACGTGTAGTCCTGTCTCCGTCCAGCAGGGGGACCAGAGACAGACAGCAGCCATGGACACCACCACGTCCATCAAGATGACCACGCTGGCCATCCAGAACCTGTTTGGCTACGTGGAGGAGGAGAACCTGGCAGCTCTCAGAGCTCACCTGGACCGATTCAAGGATGTGGACGGACGCAGTGATGTATGTACACACACACACACACACACACATATATACACACACACACAGCACACACACACACACACACACACACACACACACAGATATACACACACACACACACACACACACACACACACCCTATATGTATCTAGTACCTTATGTGTATCTAGTATCCTATGTGTATCT
>NC_041348.1:31832619-31835119 GCF_004354835.1 Perca flavescens
TCTCTGTGTGTCTCTTTGTGTGTGTCTTTCTCTGTGTGTCTGTGTGTGTGTGTCTGTCTCTGTGTGTGTCTCTGTGTGTCTCTTTGTGTGTGTCTTTCTCTGTGTGTGTGTGTGTGTGTGTGTCCGTCTGTTTTCTCTGTCACATGATAAACTCACTGGTGTTGCTAATGCTGCTAATGCTACTAATGGTGCTAATGCTGCTAATGCTGCTAATGCTGCTAATGGTGCTAATGCTGCTAATGCTACTAATGGTGCTAATGCTGCTAATGGGTATCGTAGCTTCCCGGCCCCGGTGGCCAGTTTGAAGAAGAAAACATGGAGGACCTCACATATTCAAAGGAGTCTTCTTCTTCTTCTTCTTCTCCCAGAATAAGAAAAAGGAGATTTAAAAGAACCATAGATATATACATTAGATGTCGCCTTGACTACGGCAGTTCATTGAATGTTCAACGAATGCGTCAACAAAGCCGCCATCTTGGAACAGGAGAGTCACTCCTCTTTAATGCATCAGCGTCAATGTAGGTAAAGGTGCTAACGGAAATAAAATCACCATAAATCGTCATGAATGCGATTTTCTAGTTTTTGTGGTTCGTTCCAAAGGTCAGACATGTATTTATGATCGAGTCCAGAGAAAAATTAAGCTTTTGATATTAATATAATATACTTGGTTCAAAATGTAATGCCTAGTGCCTGTAAGCCTAGGTTTATAGTCCCGTTCTTCCACTTGATACTGCTTCCACTTAAGTAAACTTAAGATGAACTATCGACTACAAAACAAAGAGACAAATTAATGTGTTAATACAAAGAATATTTATGATGATCGGTTCACAGATCTGAGTCCAAACGGAAACTTCACCCTTCTGAACTAAGAGTTTCTGCTTCAAAGTGAAGTTTAAACAGACTGAAACGCCAGGCTCACTCCTCCGCTCTTTATTTCTGTATGTATTTATGCGTTAAATATAATTTTAACGGGCAAACCTAGTGGAACTTCCCACCGATATCGACATACTGGTCGTCCTGGACTATGAGTAAGATCCTCCTGGACTATGTGTAAGATCCTCCCGGACTATGTGTAAGTTCCTCCCGGACTATGTGTAAGATCCTCCCGGACTATGTGTAAGATTCTCCCGGACTATGTGTAAGATCCTCCCGGACTATGTGTAAGATCCTCCCGGACTATGTGTAAGATCCTCCCGGACTATGTGTAAGATCCTCCTGGACTATGTGTAAGATCCTCCTGGACTATGTGTAAGATCTCCCGGACTATGTGTAAGATCCTCCCGGACTATGTGTAAGATCCTCCCGGACTATGTGTAAGTTCCTCCCGGACTATGTGTAAGATCCTCCTGGACTATGTGTAAGATCCTCCCGGACTATGTGTAAGATTCTCCCGGACTATGTGTAAGATCCTCCCGGACTATGTGTAAGATTCTCCCGGACTATGTGTAAGATCCTCCCGGACTATGTG
Organism: Perca flavescens; assembly: GCF_004354835.1. Lineage (NCBI taxonomy): Eukaryota > Metazoa > Chordata > Actinopteri > Perciformes > Percidae > Perca > Perca flavescens. Next base: position 31,834,088 of record NC_041348.1, read on the forward strand.
TAAGATCCTCCCGGACTATGTAAGATCCTCCCGGACTATGTGTAAGATCCTCCCGGACTATGTGTAAGATTCTCCCGGACTATGTGTAAGATCCTCCTGGACTATGTGTAAGATCCTCCCGGACTATGTGTAAGATCCTCCCGGACTATGTGTAAGATCCTCCCGGACTATGTGTAAGTTCCTCCCGGACTATGTGTAAGATCCTCCTGGACTATGTGTAAGATCCTCCCGGACTATGTGTAAGATCCTCCTGGACTATGTGTAAGATCCTCCCGGACTATGTGTAAGATTCTCCCGGACTATGTGTAAGATCCTCCCGGACTATGTGTAAGATCCTCCCGGACTATGTGTAAGATCCTCCTGGACTATGTGTAAGATTCTCCCGGACTATGTGTAAGATCCTCCTGGACTATGTGTAAGATCCTCCCGGACTATGTGTAAGTTCCTCCCGGACTATGTGTAAGATTCTCCCGGACTATGTGTAAGATCCTCCCGGACTATGTGTAAGATCCTCCCGGACTATGTGTAAGATCCTCCCGGACTATGTGTAAGTTCCTCCCGGACTATGTGTAAGATCCTCCCGGACTATGTGTAAGATCCTCCCGGACTATGTGTAAGATCCTCCCGGACTATGTGTAAGTTCCTCCCGGACTATGTGTAAGTTCCTCCCGGACTATGTGTAAGATTCTCCCGGACTATGTGTAAGATTCTCCCGGACTATGTGTAAGATCCTCCCGGACTATGTGTAAGATTCTCCCGGACTATGTGTAAGATCCTCCCAGACTATGTGTAAGATCCTCCCGGACTATGTGTAAGATCCTCCCGGACTATGTGTAAGATCCTCCTGGACTATGTGTAAGATTCTCCCGGACTATGTGTAAGATCCTCCCGGACTATGTGTAAGATTCTCCCGGACTATGTGTAAGATCCTCCTGGACTATGTGTAAGATTCCCCCGGACTATGTGTAAGATCCTCCCGGACTATGTGTGAGATCCTCCCGGACTATGTGTAAGATTCCCCCGGACTATGTG
>NC_041348.1:31845119-31852619 GCF_004354835.1 Perca flavescens
CCAGCTTTAGTTACTAGTTACTTTAGTTACTCCGCTACATTCATCTGTTCCAGGTTTAGTTACTAGTTACTTTAGTTACTCTGCTACATTCATCTGTTCCAGCTTTAGTTACAAGTTACTTTAGTTACTCTGCTACATTCATCTGTTCCAGGTTTAGTTACTAGTTACTTTAGTTACTCTGCTACATTCATCTGTTCCAGCTTTAGTTACTAGTTACTTTAGTTACTCCACTACATTCACCTGTTACAGCTTTAGTTACTAGTTACTTTAGTTACTCTGCTACATTCATCTGTTCCAGCTTTAGTTACTAGTTACTTTAGTTACTCCACTACATTCACCTGTTACAGCTTTAGTTACTAGTTACTTTAGTTACTCCACTACATTCACCTGTTACAGCTTTAGTTACTAGTTACTTTAGTTACTCTGCTACATTCATCTGTTCCAGCTTTAGTTACTAGTTACTTTAGTTACTCCGCTACATTCATCTGTTCCAGCTTTAGTTACTAGTTACTTTAGTTACTCTGCTACATTCATCTGTTCCAGCTTTAGTTACTAGTTACTTTAGTTACTAGTTACTTTAGTTACTAGTTACTTTAGTTACTCCACTACATTCATCTGTTCCAGCTTTAGTTACTAGTTACTTTAGTTACTCTGCTACATTCATCTGTTACAGCTTTAGTTACTAGTTACTTTAGTTACTAGTTACTTTAGTTACTCCACTACATTCATCTGTTCCAGCTTTAGTTACTAGTTACTTTAGTTACTCTGCTACATTCATCTGTTACAGCTTTAGTTACTAGTTACTTTAGTTACTCCGCTACATTCATCTGTTACAGCTTTAGTTACTAGTTACTTTAGTTACTCCACTACATTCATCTGTTCCAGCTTTAGTTACTAGTTACTTTAGTTACTAGTTACTTTAGTTACTCCGCTACATTCATCTGGTACAGCTTTAGTTACTAGTTACTTTAGTTACTCCACTACATTCATCTGTTCCAGCTTTAGTTACTAGTTACTTTAGTTACTAGTTACTTTAGTTACTCCGCTACATTCATCTGGTACAGCTTTAGTTACTAGTTACTTTAGTTACTAGTTACTTTAGTTACTAGTTACTTTAGTTACTGCGCTACATTCATCTGTTCCAGCTTTAGTTACTAGTTACTTTAGTTACTAGTTACTTTAGTTACTAGTTACTTTAGTTACTGCACTACATTCATCTGTTCCAGCTTTAGTTACTAGTTACTTTAGTTACTCCGCTACATTCATCTGGTACAGCTTTAGTTACTAGTTACTTTAGTTACTCCGCTACATTCATCTGTTCCAGCTTTAGTTACTAGTTACTTTAGTTACTAGTTACTTTAGTTACTAGTTACTTTAGTTACTGCGCTACATTCATCTGTTCCAGCTTTAGTTACTAGTTACTTTAGTTACTAGTTACTTTAGTTACTAGTTACTTTAGTTACTGCACTACATTCATCTGTTCCAGCTTTAGTTACTAGTTACTTTAGTTACTCCGCTACATTCATCTGGTACAGCTTTAGTTACTAGTTACTTTAGTTACTGCACTACATTCATCTGTTCCAGCTTTAGTTACTAGTTACTTTAGTTACTCCGCTACATTCATCTGGTACAGCTTTAGTTACTAGTTACTTTAGTTACTCCGCTACATTCATCTGGTACAGCTTTAGTTACTAGTTACTTTAGTTACTGCACTACATTCATCTGTTCCAGCTTTTAGTTACTTTAGTTACTCCGCTACATTCATCTGTTCCAGCTTTGGTTACTAGTTACTTTAGTTACTCCGCTACATTCATCTGGTACAGCTTTGGTTACTAGTTACTTTAGTTACTCCGCTACATTCATCTGGTACAGCTTTAGTTACTAGTTACTTTAGTTACTGCACTACATTCATCTGTTCCAGCTTTAGTTACTAGTTACTTTAGTTACTCCGCTACATTCATCTGTTCCAGCTTTAGTTACTAGTTACTTTAGTTACTCCGCTACATTCATCTGGTACAGCTTTAGTTACTAGTTACTTTAGTTACTCCGCTACATTCATCTGGTACAGCTTTAGTTACTAGTTACTTTAGTTACTGCACTACATTCATCTGTTCCAGCTTTAGTTACTAGTTACTTTAGTTACTCCGCTACATTCATCTGTTCCAGCTTTAGTTACTAGTTACTTTAGTTACTCCTCTACATTCATCTGGTACAGCTTTAGTTACTAGTTACTTTAGTTACTCCGCTACATTCATCTGTTCCAGCTTTAGTTACTAGTTACTTTAGTTACTAGTTACTTTAGTTACTAGTTGGCCGTCTGGTGTGTATGTCTCAGCTATAAAATGTTTTAATGCTTTAACTACATTTTCCTGATGATACTTACACACTTTTACTTACTTACTTTCGACTGCAGATCCTCAAACAAAGCTCCTAACCTTAAATTATTCACTTTTTGGCAAGATTTCAGCTGTTTTTTATGTCACTTTATGTTCCTTTTTGTCACTTTTGTTTAACTTATTTGTCCCTTTTTTCAACATTTTTGTATTATTTTCCTACTATATTTAACTTTTTGGACTGCTGGCCCTATCTTAAGAGCATGTCGCTATTTGTTCCTTTTTGTCACATTTATTCGGCTTTCATTCGGCTTTTTTCACGTTTCTTTGTCATTTTTTCCTTTTTCCTCCCTATTTGTTGCTTTTGTAGGGGTCACTTTGATAGGGGTCATTTTTTTTAATGCTTTACCGATTTCCCCCCAACATATTTGGCCTTTTTCTCACAGATATAGCATACAGCATATGTACCAGAGGACTGTCTTCATTCTCCCATCTCAACGTGTGTGAAATCTCATTGAGTTTGTTAATGCTCGTGTGTTTTCTTCTCTTTTCTCCGCCTGTGTTTGTGGCCTCCTCGTTGCTTTCTCATGCTAATCTGTGCATTGAGGCTCTGCAGCTGCCGGCTGCTTCATTGCCTCCTCTCTCTCTCTTTCTGATGAATCTCTTGTGTTTGTCAGCAGCCGTCGGCCCCCATAATCAGGTTAAAGGGCCCGGGACCCCTGGGGACCCCTGGGGACCCCTGAGGGGGGGGCGACCCCTCCCCTGCTGTCACCAGGATGATCAAGACCCAGAATACAATTTCACAAAATCTCAACCGCAAACTGCAGAGGAGTCACTCAGCACTCAGATAATTAGAGACGTAATTTCTGAGAGATGGGGACATGCAGAAATGTTAATTAGTGTTATTGTTGCTGTGTGCAACTTTATTATTTTATTTGTTTTATCGGGGATTACAATATAAACTATTCTTCTATTGCTGCACTTTATTCTTTGTGGGTTAGGGTTAGGGTTAGGGGGGTAAAATCTGATTTATGAAAAAGGAAATGTGGGAACATAGGGCCTAATTTTGAAAGAAAATCTTAGAAATGTGGGAACATAGGGCCTAAGTTTGAAAAAAACTCTTAGAAATGTGGGAACATAGGGCTTAATTTTGAATAAAATCTTAAAAATGTGGGAACTGTGGGTACATAGGGCCTAATTTTGGAAAAAACTTTTAGAAATGTGGGAACATAGGGCCTAATTTTGAATAAAATCATAGAAATGTGGGAACATAGGGCCTAATTTTGAAAATAAATCTTAGAAATGTGGGAACATAGGGCCTCATTTTGAATAAAATCTTAAAAATATGGGAACATAGGTCTAATTTGAATAAAATCTTACAACTGTGGGAACATAAGGCCTGATTTTGAATAAAATCTTAGAAATGTGGGAACATAGGACCTAAGTTTAAAAAAACTTTTAGAAATGTGGGAACATAGGGTCTAATTTTGAATAAAATCTTAGAAATGTGGGAACATAGGGCCTAATTTTGAAAAAAAATCTTAGAAATGTGGGAACATAGGGCCTAATTTTGAAAAAAATCTTAGAAATGTGGGAACATAGGGCCTAATTTTGGAAAATAATCTTAGAAATGTGGGAACATAGGGCCTAATTTTGGAAAAAGTCTTAGAAATGTGGGAACGTAGGGTCTAATTTGGGAAAAAAATATATGTGTGATATTTAACAAAACATTTAATAGTTAAGGCTGATATCCAGAACATTGTTCCTCTTTTTTTTCCTACCAAAAACGTGACATTTGTGTCGCCTTTTTTGGACCTGTTCTTGTATGCGTGTGTGTGTTTCTGTCTGTGTGTGTATGTGTGTGTGTGTGTGTGTGTATGTGTGTGTGTGTGTATGTGTGTGTGTGTGTGTGTGTCTGTGTTGTTGAAAAAAATGATACAAATTTGAGAAAAAGCTTCAAAAAACGTGGCGCCAAAAAAAGGAGAATAAACATTTTTTTTTAAATAAAACTAACGGCAAAACTGACTAAAAACATGGACAAAAAAGTGAGAAAATTAAAGCATGCATGTGTTCAAAAGTATTTCATCTATTCTAAGGCTCTTCCATATAAGGATTAGTTTTCAAGGTGACATTATCTCACAGAAAGAAATAGACTGGACTGTGTGAGGACAAAACAGAGTTTAAAAATGATTAATTCTGGTGTTCAAGTCAGTCACAGCTGTGTGTTTTCAACAGGCGTCTCCTGGTCATGAGAGTTGGTTTGCTGTTTGAATAAAGCTGCATTTGACCTGAAATCCTCGGGATCGTCATCTGTTTCCACGATATCAGCCGGGAGGACAACTCAAGGGATAAATAGAAGTTGACTGTGGTGTTGCAGAGACCTGAGATGACCTGATTGATTGGGCTTCAGACCTGAAGAGATATCGATCTCTCTCTCGGACGCGTCACTTCTTGTCGCTCGTCACAGATTTAAACTCTCGTGTTGTCTCCCCCGTCGACTACGCAGCTTTTTTGGGGTTGTTTCGCATCAAAATTTGAAATGAAAACAGTTTTTTTTCAACGTTTTTGGTCGTATTTTCCCACACTTTTGAGCCAAGAATCTTTCCGATGTATCTTTTGACTTTTTTGCCCATTTTTCTTTCACTTTTAACCCCTGATTTGGACCAAGAAAAAAAATATTTATAAAAGAACGTTGAAAAAAACGATTAAAGAAATTGAGAAAAAAGTGACGAAAAAGGTGGCGCAAAAAATAAGAAATGAAACATCAACAACAGCGCAGAAACAAAATGGCAAAAGTGACAAAAAACTTGGACAAAAAATTATTTTTGATTTCAAATCTCGACCTGAGATGACCTGATTGATTGGGCTTCAGACCTGAAGAGATATCGATCTCTCTCTCGGACGCGTCACTTCTTGAAACTGTCGTGTTGTCTCCCCCGTCGACTACGCAACTTTTTTGGGGGGGTTTTTTTTGCATCAAAATTTGAAATGAAAACAGCTTTTTGTCAACGTTTCTGGTCATCTTTTCCCAGACTGATGTCACGAAGTGGCGTATGTATGACACGCAAATTCGTCACGCCATTATTGGAGTGTTATCGAGACACATACTGGCTTTTTAGCGTGTTTATCAATGTCCGTTTGGCCTCCGTTGACTTCCATTACCTTTGCGATTGCGTGTGAATTGACACCGTAGTGAGTAGTATGAAAGGGTGAAAACACACAGGACCTTCACCCAGGAGACCGGGGATCGGGTCCCGCGTGGCGCGTTTCCTAAACCCAACCGTAGCCTCGCGATAAGACACCACGTGGCAGCGTAGACATACACGAGGTTAGCTCAAAATGCATCCAGATAACACAAAAGTGGGCGTGTGTGTGTTTACGCAAAGTTATGATGTCGTGTTGCTTTTTGAGACTTTTTTGTCACTTTTTTTTTTTTTTAACCCCTTTGTTGTTTTTGTGTATTTTTTTTCTACGTTTTCGTCACTTTTTCGTTTAGGTTGCTTTATTTTAAAAATACTTTATTGCCACTTTTGAGCCAAGAATCTTTCCGATGTATCTTTTGACTTTTTTGTCCATTTTTTTTTTTTTGCAGTTTTGTATCTTTCACTTAAAAAAAAAAAATAAATTGATAAAAGAACGTTGAAAAAAATGATTAAAGAAATTGAGAAAAAAGTGACGAAAAATGTGGCGCAAAAAATAAGAAATGAAACGTCAACAAAAGCGCAGAAACAAAATGGCAAAAGTGACAAAAAACTTGGACAAAAAATTATTTTTGATTTCAAATCAAACGTTTTTGTCACTTTTTAGTTTAGGTTGCTTTATTTTAAAAATACTTTATTGCCACTTTGTATCTTTCACTTTAAAAAAATGTATAAAAGAACGTTGAAAAAAATGATTACAAAAATTTGAGAAAAAGCTCGGGCTGGATTTTGATGCCCGAGTTCCCCAGTTGGTGACGTGTTGTTGACAACTGACGTTTAATGGAGGCCACTTTGGTTCACTAAACATATTTCAATGATAATAAACTGTTTATTGTGGACAAATTCCTCTGCCAAGAAACATGCACATAACATGTTTAAAATTATTCATAAATAGTCCCATGTATAAAAAAACAACACATTATCCGTGTCTTTTGGTTGTCCTGTCTGTGTCTGTGTGTGTCTGTGTGTGTGTGCGTTTCTGTTTGTGTCTGTCTGTGTGTGTGACAGAGAGTGTATCTATGGGTGTGTGTCTGTGTATATGTGTCTGTGTGTCTGTTAGTGTGTGTGTGTGTTTGTGTGTCTGTGTATCTGTTAGTGTGTGTGTTTGTGTGAGTGTGTGTGTGTGTCTGTGTGTGTGTGCGTTTGTGTGTTTGTGTGTCTGTGTGTCTGTTAGTGTGTGTGTTTGTGTGTGTGTCTGTCTGTGCGTGTGTGTGTGTGTGTATCTGTGTGTCTGTCTGTGTGTCTTTGTGTATGTCTGTGTGTGTGTGTCTGTCTGTGTGTCTGTGTCTGTGTGAGTGTGTGTGTGTAAGTGTGTGTGTGTGTTATTGTGAGTTCATGAGCACGGCATCGTAAAGCTTAACGACGGCGACATATGGCCGACAGAAAATATCTCCCATCAGGCCTCTGTGCTGTTGGATAAAAACGAGAGGGAATTAAAATAGATTCAACAGAAGAGTGATCAGTGACTATGTTTACATGCACACAACAATATTCTGGATTTTGCCCTTATTCCGAAAAAGACAAATATTCCCACTAAGATGTTGACTTGACTAATGAAAGTGAATAATCCTCTAATAATTACCGTTTACATGCAGCTGTGTAAAACTAGGATTTTGTTCCGGAAATCTGCAGAACTGCTGAGGGGTAGTGCCTTTAACTCTTGTGTTGCCTTTTCTAAATATTATATCAGAAATATGGGTTTCTTTTAAACTCCCTAATTTTAATTAACAAAAAATAACACAGACGGATGATTCCATACAACGCGCTTCACAAGTACAACATGAGATTGGATCTCTAATTTCATTTAATTTGGGGTGTTTTGTTAAATTTTTTAGCATTTGAAAAAGAAATGTTTCTAAACAGTATCCTGACTGAACGTTGACATATACCAGTCTGTGACTTTCCTACCTTTGGTATTTCCTATAAATGAGGTTTATTGACCATGAATTCCAAAGAAATCAGTGTAA
>NC_041348.1:31855119-31927619 GCF_004354835.1 Perca flavescens
CTCTGAGGAAGGGAAGCATCGTTGTTCGGACTCAGGTGTGCTAACCGGCGTCTGAAGCTAACAAGCTAACTGTCTCTGAGGAAGGAAGCATCGCTGTTCGGACTCAGGTGTGCTAACCGAGCGTCTGAAGCTAACGAGCTAACTGTCTCTGAGGAAGGGAAGCATCGCTGTTCGGACTCAGGTGTGCTAACCGAGCGTCTGAAGCTAACGAGCTAACCGTCTCTGAGGAAGGGAAGCATCGCTGTTCGGACTCTGGAGGTCTGCAGGTGTGCTAACCGAGCGTCTGAAGCTAACGAGCTGCAGCAGGTGATTTGTACCTCTGCAGTTCCCTACAGAGTTCTCTCTGCAGACAGAGCTTTTCCTCTCACATCAAAGCCTCTTTCAAACTATCAGCTGTAATCAGTGGAGACAAATGGGCCGCAGGGGGACGGACGATGGCTGTAAACTCTGCCTCAGTGTTATTACCTACTTATATCGGTCTCCTGTTTCTGTTTCTGTAAGACAGGGGTGTGGCTGAAAGTCCTACATACTACTCTCTACTGTTGTCTCTCTACATATTACTCTCTACTGCTGTCTCTCTACATACTACTCTCTACTGCTGTCTCTCTACATACTACTCTCTACTGCTGTCTCTCTACATATTACTCTCTACTGCTGTCTCTCTACATACTACTCTCTACTGCTGTCTCTCTACATACTACTCTCTACTGCTGTCTCTCTACATACTACTCTCTACTGCTGTCTCTCTACATACTACTCTCTACTGCTGTCTCTCTACATATTACTCTCTACTGCTGTCTCTCTACATACTACTCTCTACTGCTGTCTCTCTACATACTACTCTCTACTGCTGTCTCTCTACATATTACTCTCTACTGCTGTCTCTCTACATACTACTCTCTACTGCTGTCTCTTTACATACTACTCTCTACTGCTGTCTCTCTACATACTACTCTCTACTGTTGTCTCTCTACATATTACTCTCTACTGCTGTCTCTCTACATACTACTCTCTACTGCTGTCTCTCTACATACTACTCTCTACTGCTGTCTCTCTACATATTACTCTCTACTGCTGTCTCTCTACATACTACTCTCTACTGCTGTCTCTCTACATACTACTCTCTACTGCTGTCTCTCTACATACTACTCTCTACTGCTGTCTCTCTACATACTACTCTCTACTGCTGTCTCTCTACATATTACTCTCTACTGCTGTCTCTCTACATACTACTCTCTACTGCTGTCTCTCTACATACTACTCTCTACTGCTGTCTCTCTACATACTACTCTCTACTGCTGTCTCTACATACTACTCTCTACTGCTGGCTCTCTACATACTACTCTCTACTGCTGTCTCTCTACATACTACTCTCTACTGCTGTCTCTCTACATATTACTCTCTACTGCTGTCTCTCTACATACTACTCTCTACTGCTGTCTCTCTACATACTACTCTCTACTGCTGTCTCTCTACATATTACTCTCTATTGCTGTCTCTCTACATACTACTCTCTACTGCTGTCTCTCTACATACTACTCTCTACTGCTGCTCTCTCTACACTCTCTACTCTCTGCTGTCTCTACATACTACTCTCTACTGCTGTCTCTCTACATACTACTCTCTACTGCTGGCTCTCTACATACTACTCTCTACTGCTGTCTCTCTACATATTACTCTCTACTGCTGTCTCTCTACATACTACTCTCTACTGTTGTCTTAATACTACGTCATCTTACAGCGCTGCGGTGGAGCGTTCCTTTCAGACACTAAAGGGGGATTTCTGTGGGTTGGATCTGCAGCAGAAGACGGTTAAATATACATTTCTGACACCCAGGCTCCGTGTGAGTGCACAGCGATAAATATTGATGCCGCTGTTTTGATCGGCGGCTTTAAGCCACGACTGACTCTCAGCGCGTCACAACTGATCCATCACACTGAGATTTCTCTTTCATAATGCAGAATGCTTTAATAAATCATATGCAGTCTGAAGGAGGCTTCCTGCCTTTCCCCAAAAGCAAAAAAAGTGGTAACACTTTATAATAATAGTACATGAATTACTTTTACGATTGCTATGACTCTTTTTTCAAACTTTCCCAAACTCTTAACACAGTTAGCACAACATCCATCTGTGTAGGCAACACAATTAACACATTTCTTGTTGCTTTGACACAAAATGCATACAGTTAACCCAAATTTAAAATGTTTGAACTTCTTTTACACACAAGCTCCAATGAAAACAATGGATCTTTACTGCCAAATTTGCAAATGCTTTCACACTGTATGTCAGAACAGATAACATCATGTTCTAAACCTAACCTATAGGCTAAAGTCAAAGTGAACAGCTGATCATATTTTAAATTGAAACAGAAATATATCCCCTGGATTTTATATATGCATTTATTGAGAAACAGCTGATTGAAGTTATGTAAATAGATCGATCCCAGCTGATTCCCTTCTAGGAAATACACTCAGGTGTTGAGGTTCTTTCAATCCCATCATCATATGGTAGTACAGTAAAAGAGGACCTATTTGAACAATATACTGTAGATGAACACAGAAAATAAGAAAAATGCCTTCACGAGGGAGAGGAAGTAGGAGTAGCAGGACAATTCTGTCTCTGTCTCCTTTTTCTCATAAAACATACATTCTATAAAGCTACTCTGAGATGGATCAATAATTTTTGGTATTGAATCTCTGCAGCAAAAGAAACTAATTGGTGGCCGGGTTGGATCAGTGGGTAGAGCAGGCGCACATATACTTGGAGGTTTATGCCTCAACGTAAAGGTCCAGGGTTCAAATCCAACTTGTGACGATTTCCTGCATGTCTTTCCCCTCTCTCTCTCCCCTTTCTCAACTAACTTTCCTGTCAAATAAAGGTGGAAATACCCAAAAGGTAATCTTCAAAAACAATTTACTAAACCCAACAAAAGAAAAATGTAGAGGCTTCAACAGAAACTGCAGTGCAAAACACAATCTATGATCAATACATTATACTTTTGTCTGTTGTATAAGGGCAGACCTGACTGACACATATAAAATAATCCAGTCTCTGTAATTCCATGGGATGTTAGTGTATTGTATGACATTGTTCTATGATTGACTAAATGTTCCTGTTGGGAGAGAACATGTGTTAGTGTTTTGGAAGAATTACTTGATTTTGAGACATTTTTGCATTGTTTTGGTAGAGATAGTGTATTGTGTTAGTGAATTATTGTATTTTGAAAGTCAGTGTTGGAGTTTAGTTTACAATTTGGGATTTTGAGCATGAAATCAACTGTTTTGCCAATCGTGTGTAGTAGGTGTGTTGGTGCGTTAAGAGTTTAGCAAAGTTGTTAAAAGAATTGAAAAAATTGTCATAGCGATCGTGATAAACTGTAATACTACGTCATCTCACAGCGCTGCGGTGGAGCTGCTGCAATAGAGGACGGTTAAATATACATTTCTCCGTGTGAGTGCACAGCGATAAATATTAATGCCACTGTTTTGATCAGTCATTTTAAGCGACGACTGACTCTCAGCGCGTCACAACTGATCCGCCACACTGAGATTTCTGTTTTTAATAATGCAGGATGCTTTAATAAATCATATGCAGTCTGAAGGAGGCTCCTCTTCCTCCTTTTCTCTTTTGTCCACACAAGCAAAAAAAAAGTGGTAACACTTTATGATAATAGTACATGAATTACAGTGAATTCAATACTTTTAACAACTTTCAGACTGATCTCATGAAGTGGCGTATGTAGGACACGCCAAAATTAAGATGCATACTGGCTTTTTAGCGTGTTTATCAACGCAATTCGCCCGCCATTGACCGGCATTACGATTGAATTTTCGCCGTAGCGAGTAGTATAAAGGGACGTGGGACCATATAAGGAGGTCGGTTGTGGTGGCTGATGGGTAAAACAGGACTTTCACCTGGGAGAGCCTTTTTTTTTTAAGCCTTCCCCGCGATGTTTCTTTCCTAAACCCAACTGTTTATTATTTTCCTAAGCATGTTTTTGTTGTTATTTTCCATGTTTTTTGTCACGTTTTTGTGTCACCAATTTTATTTATAAAATTCTTTTTAACATGTGTGCGACGTTGTTCACAGTTAGCACAACATCTGTCTGTGTAGGCTGTACAATTAACACATTTATTGTTGCTTTGACACAAGACCACCAATGGATATGTACTGCCAAATTCACAAATGCTTTCACACGGTATGTCAGAACAAATAAGAATCCGGCCCCTTGCAGATTTAGATCCGGCACGTATATATCAATTTGGGTTCACAATACATTTTGGCCCTCCTAGTTGTGCAACTAACCAAAAACACAGGAAAGTGTTTTTTAAAACTGTATTTACCTGACATTCAAAGCAGAATATGACAGATTTGCCAACTCTGAGACTCAGAAATTCCCCCAGAAGGAACTCTTTTGATGACTTTTGTAGGGCTTCGTGCAGGGGCGGATCTACCGGGTGGCCTAAAAGAAAGCCTTGCCACCCCTGCTGCCACCCCAGTTGGCAGCAACAAATTAAAAGTTATGGCCAATTTGACAATTTACGAGCGTGAATCTCCAATATCCGACTGCAGTGAATGCAGCACGAGATGATGCCAGAATGGCAAGGGACTGATTTGTTTGGAAAACTGAGCGGCGCGAAGCGAGGGAGCCAGGAGTCCCGATGAATGGAGACACAGGAGGAAAGAGGCCAAAACGGATTATCTATCAAGAAATTAAATTACAATGAAAGCACAGTGCTAGCATAGTTGCGATGCTGATTTTGAGATGTTAAAAATCAGGTTGAAGAACGTTATTTCGCTAACTATACATATAATGTTACTTAGGCCTGACGTTTGTTCTGTGTAAAGTAGGCTACAAAAGCTAATATTGATTCAACGTCTGTCAAGGAAAACATTGTTACTTTAAATCTTACAGAAATGAAGAGGAAAGAGAAATAGAAAATGAACAAGTGAGAAAAGGTAGATGGAGAAGAGGAGGTGGAAAGAGAGAGAAAATGGCAACAGAAACGTGACAGAGACAGAATACAAGGCCAAGGCGACCAGGGCCAGGAGGAGGTGGAGAAGACCACAGTGGTGAAGATATGGAGGGAGAGCATCACCAAGAGGAGGAGGGAGAAAGAGAAGATATGGAGGGAGAGCATCACCAAGAGGAGGAGGGAGAAAGAGAAGATGTGGAGGGAGAGCATCACCAAGAGGAGGAGGGAGAAAGAGAAGATATGGAGGGAGAGCATCACCAAGAGGAGGAGGGAGAAAGAGAAGATGTGGAGGGAGAGCATCACCAAGAGGAGGAGGGAGAAAGAGAAGATATGGAGGGAGAGCATCACCAAGAGGAGGAGGGAGAAAGAGAAGATATGGAGGGAGAGCATCACCAAGAGGAGGAGGGAGAAAGAGAAGATATGGAGGGAGAGCATCACCAAGAGGAGGAGGGAGAAAGAGAAGAGGTGGAAGGAGAGCATCACCAAGAGGAGGAGGGAGAAAGAGAAGATATGGAGGGAGAGCATCACCAAGAGGAGGAGGGAGAAAGAGAAGAGGTGGAAGGAGAGCATCACCAAGAGGAGGAGGGAGAAAGAGAAGATATGGAGGGAGAGCATCACCAAGAGGAGGAGGGAGAAAGAGAAGATATGGAGGGAGAGCATCACCAAGAGGAGGAGGGAGAAAGAGAAGATATGGAGGGAGAGCATCACCAAGAGGAGGAGGGAGAAAGAGAAGATATGGAGGGAGAGCATCACCAAGAGGAGGAGGGAGAAAGAGAAGATGTGGAGGGAGAGCATCACCAAGAGGAGGAGGGAGAAAGAGAAGATATGGAGGGAGAGCATCACCAAGAGGAGGAGGGAGAAAGAGAAGATATGGAGGGGGAGAGCATCACCAAGAGGAGGAGGGAGAAAGAGAAGATATGGAGGGAGAGCATCACCAAGAGGAGGAGGGAGAAAGAGAAGAGGTGGAAGGAGAGCATCACCAAGAGGAGGAGGGGAAAGAGAAGATATGGAGGGAGAGCATCACCAAGAGGAGGAGGGAGAAAGAGAAGAGGTGGAAGGAGAGCATCACCAAGAGGAGGAGGGAGAAAGAGAAGATATGGAGGGAGAGCATCACCAAGAGGAGGGAGGGAGAAAGAGAAGATATGGAGGGAGAGCATCACCAAGAGGAGGAGGGAGAAAGAGAAGATATGGAGGGAGAGCATCACCAAGAGGAGGAGGAGAAAGAGAAGAGGTGGAGGGAGAGCATCACCAAGAGGAGGAGGGAGAAAGAGAAGATATGGAGGGAGAGCATCACCAAGAGGAGGAGGGAGAAAGAGAAGATATGGAGGGAGAGCATCACCAAGAGGAGGAGGGAGAAAGAGAAGATGTGGATGGAGAGCATCACCAAGAGGAGGAGGGAGAAAGAGAAGAGGTGGAGGGAGAGCATCACCAAGAGGAGGAGGGAGAAAGAGAAGAGGTGGAGGGAGAGCATCACCAAGAGGAGGAGGGAGAAAGTGAAGATATGGAGGGAGAGCATCACCAAGAGGAGGAGGGAGAAAGTGAAGATATGGAGGGAGAGCATCACCAAGAGGAGGAGGGAGAAAGAGAAGAGGTGGGTGGAGAGCATCACCAAGAGGAGGAGGGAGAAAGAGAAGATATGGAGGGAGAGCATCACCAAGAGGAGGAGGGAGAAAGAGAAGACATGGAGGGAGAACATCACCAAGAGGAGGGAGAAAGAGAAGATATGGAGGGAGAGCATCACCAAGATGAGGAGGGAGAAAGAGAAGATATGGAGGGAGAGCATCACCAAGAGGAGGAGGGAGAAATAGAAGATATGGAGGGAGAGCATCACCAAGAGGAGGAGGGAGAAAGAGAAGATATGGAGGGAGAGCATCACCAAGAGGAGGAGGGAGAAAGAGAAGATATGGAGGGAGAGCCTCACCAAGAGGAGGAGGGAGAAAGTGAAGATATGGAGGGAGAGCATCACCAAGAGGAGGAGGGAGAAATAGAAGATATGGAGGGAGAGAAGAAGTGGAGGGAGAGCATCACCAAGAGGAGGAGGGAGGAAGAGAAGAGGTGGAGGGAGAGCATCACCAAGATGAGGAGGGAGAAAGAGAAGAAGTGGAGGGAGAGCATCACCAAGAGGAGGAGGGAGAAAGAGAAGATGTGGAGGGAGAGCATCACCAAGAGGAGGGAGGCATCACCAAGAGGGAGAAAGAGAAGTGGAGGGAGAGCATCACCAAGAGGAGGAGGGAGAAAGAGAAGTGGAGGGAGAGCATCACCAAGAGGAGGAGGGAGAAAGAGAAGATATGGAGGGAGAGCATCACCAAGAGGAGGAGGGAGAAAGAGAAGATATGGAGGGAGAGCATCACCAAGAGGAGGAGGGAGAAAGAGAAGATATGGAGGGAGAGCATCACCAAGAGGAGGAGGGAGAAAGAGAAGATATGGAGGGAGAGCATCACCAAGAGGAGGAGGGAGAAAGTGAAGATATGGAGGGAGAGCATCACCAAGAGGAGGAGGAGGAGAGACGAGATAAGCTGCAGGGCTCAGACAGAGAGAGGGAAAGCAGAGTACCGGGGGCATCCCCAACCATCTCCAGTCGAGCTGGTCCACACAGTATGGAAACTGTTGCTGCACATATACTAAGTTACATATGAATAAGAACAACAAATGACAAAGATGGATATTTTTATAATATTTAAGACACATTGCTTAGACTTCAAATAAATATAAAAATGCATGTTTGCTTAAATATGAATAATTAGGGAAAGTTGTCAGTGTGAAAGTGTGATGAGATGAGTTTTTATATTTTGTGTAAAATGTATTTTAGATCTATTGCGCAGATTAAATTAAAACAAATTAATAAAATGTCTTGACTGATCTCATGAAGCGGAAAAAATTGTCATAGCAATCGGAAAAAAAACTGTAACATGAATGCATTCATTAATTCAGTACTTCATGAACTATCAGTAATGTACGAGGTTTAATCGTGTCTTAGTCTTAGTGCAGCAACAATACGTTAATTAATGCATCAATTAAGGTGATTGAGTCATCGTGACTTCTTTTTCTGATTGGAGGACATTTTGTTGAGAGGAACAAACGGGATCTGTCTCGCCCCGTAATGTTTCTCTTCAGACTCGGTGTGTTGAATCGATGCTCAGTGTCGATCCATGTGAACTCGATGCACCCCTCTCTCTCCCCTCTCTCCTCTCTCTCTCTCTCTCTCTCTCTCTCTCCCTCTCTCTCTTTTCTCTCTCTCTCTCTCTCTCTCTCTCTCCTCTCTCTCTCTCTCTCTCTCTCTCTCTCTCTCTCTCTTTCTCCAGATGCTGCAGACCTGGTCGAGCGAGGGGCGGTGCAGCCGGCCGTGGCGAAGACATAAACTGGGAAGAGAGAGAGAGAAAGAGAGAGAGATAAAGAGATAGAGACAGATAGAAACACAGAGAGGGAGAGAGAGAGGGAGAGAAAGAGATAGAGACAGATAGAAACACAGTAATGGAGAGAGAGAGGGAGAGAAAGAGTATGCTCTGCATACAGATCGACTGTCTGTAATAAAGTAGGGAGATACATTCTGGCTGTTGATTGGCTGGCTCCCTGGTGGCGTCTGCAAGCATTAATATTAAAACACACACACACACACACACACACACACACAGGACGGAGGAGTTTTGGGTTTTTTATTATTTAGCGACACCGCAGAAATGTTGATCTAGGTCAAATGATGTTAGCAGGTCACTGGAGATGTAAACAGGTTTTCTGGGAAATGTAGGAAAACACAGCAGTAGCTGCTCCACAGTGTAGTCCTACATAAACAGGACTTCCTACTCCCAGCTTCCTGTTTATGGGATGTTGCTTCAAGGGAATAAAAGAAAAAATGCATTGTGGGTGCTCAAATTCGACTGATAAAATCCACATCCAAAAATTCATGATACCCTCTCCTGATCCACCCCCTCCCCCAGCGAGGCTGCAGGTCTGCATGACTTCTCGCTGAGCGTTTTGATTTCTTCGCCGTTATGCTGATGAGCCTCCACTCTCTGTCAGAGGGGACTCGGTTTTTCACCAAATTTCGTTGGAAATGAGATTCAAGTCTCTGGGGAAATAAGAGGCGAAGTCAGCCAGAGTAATATCCTCCATCTCGGGGGACGGGCTGCTTTGGGACAGGTTGCTTTGGGACAGGTTGCTTTGGGAAGGGTTACAGGGGGACAGGCTGCTTTGGGACAGGCTACAGGGGGACAGGCTGCAGGGGGACAGGCTGAAGGGGTACAGGCTGCAGGGGGACAGGCTGCAGGGATACAGGCTGAAGGGGGACAGGTTAAAGGGGGACAGGCTACAGGGGGACAGGCTACAGGGGGACAGGCTGCAGGGGGACAGGCTGCAGGGGGACAGGCTGAAGGGGGACAGGCTGCAGGGGGACAGGCCGCAGGGATACAGGCTGAAGGGGGACAGGTTAAAGGGGATAGGCTACAGGGGACAGGCTACAGGGGACAGGCTGCAGGGGGACAGGCTACAGGGGACAGGCTACAGGGGGACAGGCTGCAGGGGGACAGGCTGCAAACTGGAAACTGTTCCCTCATTTCCTCTTTTATTATTCCCTTAATAATGTTTATTACATAGTGAAGTGTATAGGGAACAACCAGACCAAAGACAAATACTTCTACGTCCCTTAAACAACAATATAAATATGTATAAATATGTATATATATATATATGTATATATAAGTATAAGTGCAGATGGTAAGTCCCTCCAGAAAAATGCGATTATGTGATCGCATAATTCAATGCATAATCAACCAAAGTCTGAATATTTATGACGCATAAATTGCTGATTTCAGGCTCGCATGATTTCATAATCTCCGCATTTTCGTTGCAAAAAAGTCCCATAATATATCTTAGCAGAAAGTTGAAAAATGTTGTTGCCTTCACACAAGAGCAGCCATTTTCCCCTGTTGCCATGGAAACGTTATAAAGTGATGTAATTATGTGACGTGAACATCATCAAAAAAAATCAATCACTTTGTTTTCTCTTTTTCATCAAACTGCAGTTTTTGCAAGTTCCCGCAATTTCATCGCATAAAAATGCATAAATATCCCGCATAGTCCATCGCATTTTTTAAGAAAACGTGATGCATAATCAAGGATTTTTTTTCCATATATATATATATATATATATACACACATGCAAGGGCGTAACTTTAGGTTATTATTATTATGGGGGTGTTGAGATCTCCACTTTAGAGCAACATTTTAATTTTGAAAATCAAACAATTCCTTTTCTGCATTCTGGTTAATGTTTCTGCAACAATTTGGGCATTTTCTGCATCAAGTTATGGTGCACTTGTCTCTAATTATGTAAAGGAAACAATATTATTGTAATGTTTTGATTTCCCCTGTAAATTACGCCGAGGTTGAGTGTTTCCCCTCGGTTCTGTTGAAGACTCAGGTGCATGTTTATTGCTGGGGGGTCAGGGGAGAACACACTATAATATACTGAAGTATTTCTGTGATGGGGAAGGGTTTCTTAAACAGCTACTGTCTACATCCCATCCCCCCCTCTCTCTCTATCTCTTTCCCTCTCTCTCTCACTCTGTCCCCTTAAACTTGATTCCTTTCCTCGTTGCCTAGTCCTTCCGGAAGGAAGCATTTTATTCATGTTTTTATCACTTTTATTTACATTTTTCTGAACACATTTAACATGTATGAATCTTTTAAAATATAATTTATTTGCATCTGAAATAATTTCCTATCTATCCATCTATCTCTCCCTCCCTTTCTCTCGCTCTCTCTCTCCCTCCCTCTCTCTGTCTATCTATCTCTCTCTCTCTCTCTCTCTCTCTCTCTTTCTCTCTCTCTCTCTCTCTCTCTCTCTCTCTCTCTCTCTCTCTCTCTCTCTCTCTAAACTAAGGATCTCTGTGTTCAGGGGTAAATGTATAGTTAGTTTGAGTGTAATAAGTGATTCTTGTCTCATATTGAACATCTGTCTCATGTTTGTTCAGCTCTGCAGCCTCTTGATGGCCCGTTTGGACTCTATTTCCATTTCTTTTCTTTTCTCTCCTCCCTCATCCCCCCTCATTTCCATAATGTCTCCCAGTGTCAGGTCTGCACATGACCTTCCTGCGTGCAGTGGTCTGCCTGTCTCTGCTGCCCCCTGCTGGCAACAACACACAATGGCACCGGTACTCTCAAGTCTTCTTTCTTTCCTGCAACACTAACATCATCATATGTCATGACAACTTGACATAAAAGCTACTTTCCGACTGGAGGGATTTTTGCAGTTCCTAGAACATAACAATCCCAGAACCCTTTATTTCTCAATTGGACCAATTTGGGGATTTTTAAGTTCCTCTGACCACAGTTCCTGTAACTCTTTCAGCTCCTACTTCAGGACATAATGGTGGTTAGATGGCTGTGTTATAGTAACAAAAGGTCAGTTCCTATGGCCACTTGGCCAGTGTGAATGCAAAACCGACAGAAAGACACACACACACACACACACTAAGGCATAGATATCCGAACTGAGCCCGACTGCACACAGAACACATGTAGTTTATAAAATCTGATGTTTGATTCTAAAGTAAACTAGCCGACAATATAACAACTACAAGTCCTGCTGAGATGATGAGACCATTAAACACACAGCTGGTTGGATCCTTTACAACACAGGTGTCAAACTCAAGGCCCGCAGGCCAAATCTGGCCCCTCGCAGATTTTGATCCGGCCCTGAGGTTTAGGTTTAGGTTCACAATAGATGTTGGCACACCTAACTTTTATCATTTTTCTGAAGTTTTTGTCACTTTTGTGGACGTTTTTTTGGTGCTTTTTCCCACGCTTTTTTCAATATTATTGCCACTTTTTCCCAAAAAATTTTGCAACGTTTTCCGACATTTTTTTCCAATATTTGTGCCACTTTTTCAGACATTTTGTCCTGATGTTTTAAGAATGAGAATGACAAAGGGCTTTATTGCCAAGTACGTTTTTTACACATACAAGGAATTTGTCATGGTGTTGTTGGTGCATGTCCCACATTCTCTAAATATAAGAACAATAAAAAAAATATAAACAATATAAGTATAAACATATATACACAGTATATATTAATAAAGATAAAACTAAAAATGTAAATAAATAATAAAATAAGTTAAACAGTAGTAAAAAGGAATGCTACAACAGAGTAGGTACAGTGGCATGTAGAGCCAGAGGTGTAGTGTAGAGAGAGTCAGGGTGGGTTCCCAGGCCTTGTTGATAAGACTAGTGGCGGAGGGGAAAAAACTGTTAATGTGGTGTGTGATTGTGGTCCTGATGGACCTCAGCCTCCTGCCAGAGCGGAGGGACTCAAAGAGACACTCCTTTTGACTTTTGATGCTTTTGCGATGATGGCTGAGGAACTTTTTCCCAACTTTTTTTAAGGACTTTACAAACTGTAAGTGAGAAGACTTTATAAGACATGCGATAATACGGTCAAAGATATTTGACTTTTCTCTTAAATAAAACCATGTCAGTAAACTCTACATCTGGCCCTTTATGTGATTCTCATTTTCACTGAAGTTCAGTTTGACACCCCTGCTTTACACTTTCTAAAATGTTTTAATATTTTAACTACATTTTCCTGATGATACTTACAGACTTGTACTGCAGTAAAGGATCTGAATACTTCTTGCAGCGCTGCCTCGGGGTTACACACAGTTTGCCCCGTGACAGAAACAGAAGAATTAACGATGTAAATCCACATGCACGCTGATAAAGTCTAACGAGGTCCATGTGACTCAGGTGTGTGTCGTTGAATAATTTGCTGCACCCTCAGCAGTGTCTACAATCACAGAATCAGCATCTTCATCTCAAACATACAGAGAATCATAAGAAATATATCTCAGAAGCCAAAAAATACATCAAGGAAGATATAAAACTGGACATTTGCTGATTAAAAGTCGAATAAGCGACTAAACGTTTAAAATGGCCCCAAATAAGACTGAAAAAGAAACAACAAGAAAAACAGGAGGGAGCGTGCCTATGTTCCCACATTTCTAAGAATTTTTTTTCACTGAAAATTAGGCCCTATGTTCCCACAGCCCTATGTTAACACATTTCTAAGAGTCATCAAATTAGATTTTATCCCCATAACGCTAAAATGTTGTGGGAGCATAGGGCTTATATTGGAGGAAAATGTAGGAACACAAGACCTAATTTTGAAAATTTCCTAGAAATGTGGGAACATAAGTCCTAATTTTTAGAAAAATCTTAGAAATGTGGGAACATAGGGCCTAATTTTAAGAAAAATCTTAGAAATGTGGGAACATGGGCCTAATTTTAAGAAAAATATTAGAAATGTGGGAACATGGGCCTAATTTTAAGAAATATCTTAGAAATGTGGGAACATAGGGCTTAATTTTAAGAAAAATCTTAGAAATGTGGGAACATAGGTCCTAATTTTAAGAAATATCTTAGAAATGTGGGAACATAGGTCCTAATTTTAAGAAAAATATTAGAAATGTGGGAACATAGGGCTTAATTTTAAGAAAAATATTAGAAATGTGGGAACATAGGGCCTAATTTTAAGAAATATCTTAGAAATGTGGGAACATGGGCCTAATTTTAAGAAAAATATTAGAAATGTGGGAACATGGGCCTAATTTTAAGAAATATCTTAGAAATGTGGGAACATAGGGCATAATTTTAAGAAAAATCTTAGAAATGTGGGAACATAGGTCCTAATTTTAAGAAAAATCTTAGAAATGTGGGAACATAGGTCCTAATTTTAAGAAAAATCTTAAGAAATGTGGGAACATAGGTCCTAATTTTAAGAAAAATCTTAGAAATGTGGGACCATAGGGCCTAATTTTAAGAAAAATCTTAAAAATGTGGGAAAATGGGCCTAATTTTAAGAAATATCTTAGAAATGTGGGAACATGGGGCCTTATTTTAAGAAATATCTTAGAAATGTGGGAACATGGGGCCTAATTTTAAGAAATATCTTAGAAATGTGGGAACATAGGGCCTAATTTTAAGAAATATCTTAGAAATGTGGGAACATGGGGCCTAATTTTAAGAAATATCTTAGAAATGTGGGAACATGGGGCCTAATTTTAAGAAATATCTTAGAAATGTGGGAACATGGGGCCTAATTTTAAGAAATATCTTAGAAATGTGGCAACATAGGGCCTAATTTTAAGAAATATCTTAGAAATGTGGGAACATGGGGCCTAATTTTAAGAAATATCTTAGAAATGTGGGAACATGGGGCCTAATTTTAAGAAATATCTTAGAAATGTGGGAACATGGGGCCTAATTTTAAGAAATATCTTAGAAATGTGGGAACATAGGGCCTAATTTTCAGAAATATCTTATAAATGTGGGAACATAGGGCTTAATTTTAAGAAATATCTTAGAAATGTGGGAACATAGGGCTTAATTTTAAGAAATATCTTAGAAATGTGGGAACATAGGGCTTAATTTTAAGAAATATCTTAGAAATGTGGGAACATAGGGCTTAATTTTAAGAAATATCTTAGAAATGTGGGAACATAGGGCTTAATTTTAAGAAATATCTTAGAAATGTGGGAACATAGGGCTGACCCCGAAACGAGACATTGGTTCATTATTAAAGGGCCTCAGACGTTGCGGTGAATTTCTGTTTTTATTTCTTCTCTGACTAGTGAAACGTCACCAAACAGATTGAATTCAGCGACAGAGGTCAGTGTTTCCAGCGTCACAGTTTGGACATCGCCGGTGTCTTCTGATTGGCCGGCGCTGCGCTGGCGGGCGCGGCTCGGCCCCAGAGGCGGAGCCGGCTGACTCCTCCGTCCGGAGCGATGATGAGGCGGACGTGGGTGGCGGTGGAGTGGCGAGTGAGCTCGGCGGCGCCGTACAGATGTCTGTGGTGAGGCCAAAGCTGCAACAGACAGGAAGCAGTTCAGACTCAAACAATCATCATCATACAAAACATCTTCTGAGGAAGTTCAGGCATTGAAAGCTGATTTTTAGGATAGTTTTCTGTTTTTCTTAAGTGAACACAACATGAATTGCTTTGAAAATGATCATTTTAAGGCTGAATGAAATAACTCAGTATTAGGACCTTTAATTGAAGAGACATTAAGTCTTATTTAATTAAAGGGATACTTCACCGATTAGCATTAAGCTTTGTATCAGTAGAAACACGATAGTATTTTCGAATGACTATGCTTCCCTCCCTCATGTCCCCCTGAGACGAGAGCTTAATGCTAATCGGTGAAGTATCCCTTCAATAAAACCCATTACAATGTATAACATGTGTGCTTTGATGTAAGGTTTATGGTGTTCAAAAAACAATCCTAAAAGGTAATGGAATGTAAACCAACAACTCCTCCAAATCCTCAGAGGATATCGTTTCAGAACTGGTATGGCCACTAGATGGCGCCGCCACTAGAAACATCAATATTGGTCAGAATGATGCTGGAACAAATGGGTTAGGGGGACGTTTTTTTTCGGGGAGAGGAGATAGATATACACAAAATGATCAAAAACGTACACACGCTTACAACAAATAACCCAAAATGACCACAAAGAAACAAAATGTCTACTTAGAGACACAAAATGATTACAAAGGGATGCAAAATGACTACAATTTAAAACTACGAGACTCTTGGTAATGTGACTCAATTGCACCACAACGCAAACATATTCCTGATGGATTTCTCATAGAAGAACAACGTATAAAAAGTAGGGAAGTGGAAATGGTTTCACAGGAGTAAACATACTTTCTGAGGGGGGAGAAGGACCTGCCATTTCCCAGAGTTCCACCTGGCCTCGATGCACTGAGCTTCCTCTTCGGGGGTCAAAAGACAAACCTCGATCTTGCAAGAGTCTGGGAAGTTACCTGCACGGACACACAGAAGTTGTTTCCTTTTGCTTATGATGGAACATTTCAGGGATTAGAGGTGTTGAAATTAATCAAATAATCGATGCATCGAATCGTGGACACGGATGATGCTGCATCGATAATCGACCGGCTCATAATTGATTATTTCTGTTTACAATTTAATGTAGGCCTAACAACATTTCTGTTTACATATTCTGTCCCATGGCATGACAATTTCACTTTATAAGGTTTTTTAACATTAATATGAGTTCCCCCAGCCTGCCTATGATCCCCCAGTGGCTAGAAATGGTGATAGGTGTAAACCGAGCCCTGGGTATCCTGCTCTGCCTTTGAGAAAATGAAGCTCAGATGGACCAATCAGGAATCTTCTCCTTATGAGGTCATAAGGAGCAAAGTTACCTCCCATTTCTCTGCTTTGCCCGCCCAGAGAATTTGGCCCCCCCATGAGAGAGAGACATCATGGCTTTCAAACGAGCAAAGTGGCAGTTGGTCAAGACCACACCCCCCACCCTCCATCTGGCGCTGATTCAGTTCAATGGAGTTTCTCGCCAGGCGCATATATGCCAACAAGTCCCCCCCTTTGAGATCCCTTAAAGGGGAGACACTGCAGTTAGAAAGACCTGGCTAGTACACACAGCATTCCAGGATGGGTGAAACACATGCTCTGGTTTATTAACATTTCTTTAACGACACGATGGCATGAAAATTTCACTTTATGAGTTTTTTTAACATTAATATGAGTTCCCCCAGCCTGCCTATAGTCCCCCAGTGGCTAGAAATGGTGATAGGTGTAAACCGAGCCCTGGGTATCCTGCTCTGCCTTTGAGATAATGAAAGCTCATGTGGGCCGATCTGGAATCTTCCCTTTATGTTGTCATAAGGGGAAAGGTTACATCCCCTTTCTCTGCTTTGCCCGCCCAGAGAATTTGGCCCACCAATGATAAAGAGAGAGACATCATGGCTTGCAAACGAGCAAAGCATGGCAGTTGGTCAAGGCCACACCCCCACCCTCCACCTTGCCCCCCTATCTCCTCCTCAATAGCATTTAAAGTTACAGACACAAAAATGGCACATCCTAAGGAAAGCTCATTGTGGGAGTGGCTCGTAGTGGCTGTAATTCTGCATCAAGGCTGAATTTCGGGAAAGAGACTTCAGATACAGTATTAGGGGACCACTAAGGTCTATATAAAAGAGACTTCAGATACAGTATTAGGGGACCACTAAGGTCTATATAAAAGAGACTTCAGATACAGGATTAAGGGACCACTAAGGTCTATATAAAGAGACTTCAGATACAGTATTAGAGGACCACTAAGGTCTATATAAAAGAGACTTCAGATACAGTATTAGGGGACCACTAAGGTCTATATAAAAGAGACTTCAGATACAGTATTAGGGGACCACTAAGGTCTATATAAAGAGACTTCAGATACAGTATTAGGGGACCACTAAGGTCTATATAAAAGAGACTTCAGATACAGTATTAAGGGACCACTAAGGTCTATATAAAAGAGACTTCAGATACAGTATTAGAGGACCACTAAGGTCTATATAAAAGAGACTTCAGATACAGTATTAGGGGACCACTAAGGTCTATATAAAAGAGACTTCAGATACAGTATTAGGGGACCACTAAGGTCTATATAAAGAGACTTCAGATACAGTATTAGGGGACCACTAAGGTCTATATAAAAGAGACTTCAGATACAGTATTAGGGGACCACTAAGGTCTATATAAAAGAGACTTCAGATACAGTATTAGGGGACCACTAAGGTCTATATAAAAGAGACTTCAGATACATTATTAGGGGGACCACTAAGGTCTATATAAAAGCATCCAAAGAGCACCATGTCATGGGACCTTAAAAACATCTGGTATGAAACATCCAAAAGAACACGAGTTGTGCATGAAGGAATCTCCAGACAGCAGCCAGAATGCAGCAACTTCAGGTACGGCAAAGGAAGGACAGTCCCTGTTTACTTCATTCATGTGTTTACTGGGTTCATGGACTGAGAATGGGAGGAGGAGTCAGCACAATCTTAACCAGTGGATTTGGGATACGGCCAAACACCCAAAAACTGGATTCGGTGCATCCCTAGAAAATGCAACACTAGTGTTGATGTGTGTGAGGACCTTTAAAGTGGTTTGTGTCAACCTCGATGCTGCCGATCACTCCGGGATGTCCGAGACGAAACACTGCCCACTCCCAGCCGGGAACCTGCAGGATGCCTCGCTTGTCCACCTGCAGGAGACGTTTTACAGCTGTCTAACTAGCGGTTGCACAGACTAGTGTAGAAATACTTTAGTAACAAAATGTGTGTACATGCTCGTTGTAAAAGAGCTGTGTTAGTCATTGAGGAAGTGGTTAAAAGTACTGCGGGTGACCTCTAATGCACAGAAAATTAAGCTTAAGTCATAAAAATTGTTTAGGCTTTTATGGAATAGAGGTGCATTGTTTGAAGTTTGCGAGAACAGAAGAGGAAGTTGCACCAGACAGAGGCCCCGACTTTGTGGTGTGTGTAAGATAAAAGTTTCTGTCTAAAAAAACAGAGGATACCCACACTTGTGATGATAGGATAAAAGCTTGAAGGAGAAAACAGATCGGAGCTCATAATTCGGAGGGCATCTTGGTGGACTGAGCTCTGACTTGATGTCTGTTTCTAGGGAAACTTAGTCCCTGTTTGTGAACCCACAGCGGGTTGTAACTTGTATGCTGGACTCAGTAAACATTGCTTAACTGAACTCTTCATCTCAGATTGATCCTTGTGTTTTGGTAAACTTACCTCCGATGAAAGAAGGCGCGGGACTTAATAAATTGGAGTCAGATTTGACAGGCCTTAGGGCATTATTTGGACAAAATTCCGCCTACACTAGTTGACGTCAAGCTCAAAACTACTTGGAGCTTGACATCGACTAGTCCTTGATCATTTTATTTTGCAACTCATTCTCACGAACGGGTTCGTATGATATTGTACGAAAATGTATGCACACCAAAACGTGATATATCATACCAAACTAGGAGACCACCGGCTGAAAACTGGGTAGTTAAACTGCAATAGCGCTTGCTGATAAATGTATAAATAAACAAGGGTTGATATTAAAGAGAGGCACCTCCTGTGATTTTATTAATGACAAAAAAATTGACTTTGTGTGCATACATGTTTGGGAAATGTGTGAATGTTTTTGGTAAGATTATGTTTTTTAAAAGTGAGGACCATTTTAAGAATCTGAGATCTTTCTTAGAAACATTACATCCTCTTCTCTCTTCCTGAGATGCTTGTTTGAGGATGTAAGCTAGAGTAAAGTAAATATTAATGTTGAGGTGAGTGTGTGTGTGTGTGTGTGTGTGTTTAAACCTGCAGGTGTTTGGGTCTGTCCAGTCTGCGAGCTGTTTCCCAGCCGTCGGCCATGTTGACAGCTCGGCCGAGACCTGCAAACACAGCAGACCAGTATCACCAGTCCACTACCGGTCCATGTCCACAGGCAGCAATAAATAACATATCACTTACACTACAACAATCAAAATAAAAATGTATTGCAAAAGTCCTTTGTGCTGGTTCCAACCAATCATGTTGCGTGGATGCCCAAAGTGGGCATCGCTGTAGCCGAGGCAGACGCCCCCATTGGTCAGAGCCACCAGGTCGACATCCTGCTGGGGGGAGACAGACGACCAGTCCCTCTGTCCCACACCGTACACCCGAAGCCTTGCTATCCCTCCATCTGATGACACAAATAAACTACAGTATAGAGAGGCGAAGTCCTTCCTGTGTCCAACATGGGACCTTATTTCAGTAAAAATGTGTCCGGTAGTGAACGGGATGACACTAATAATGTTTTGGTCCTGTTTGAATTGAGCCATGAATTACACACGTGTTTGTCAGTTTAAAAGCGAGTGGAGAAAGTCTCAGTTTGTGATGAAACTGCTGAACTTTCAGACTGTGAAAATGCATCATTAGAAAGTCTCGTCTGCCCAAAGAGTCTTAGTGATGTCTCTCTGAAGCTTCAGTACCAGGATGTAACATTTCTCACTTCCACAGGAAGGGGAGGGACTTTACCTCTCTATTATTATTGTATTTATTATATTTGATAAAGTGTGTGTGTGTGTGTGTGTATGTATGTGTGTGTGTGTGTGTCTGTTTGTGTGTATATGTGCGTGCCTGTGTGTGTGTATGTGTGTGTGTGTGTGTCTGTTTGTGTGTATATGTGCGTGCCTGTGTGTGTATGTATGTGTGTGTGTGCATGCGTGTGTGTATATGTGTGTGTTTGTATGTGTGCGTGATTGTGCATGCGTGCGTACGTGCGTGCGTGCATGCATGCATGTGTGTGTGTGTGTGTGTGTGTGTGTGTGTGTGTGTATGTATGTGTATGTGTGTGTGTGTGTGTGTGTGTGTGTGTGTGTGTGTGTGTGTACCTGGGTGCATGTTGAGGCGAAGGTGTGTGACTCGGTGGTTAAAGTTGACCTTGCAGTAGTTGTGGCAGCAGTCTGAGTATCCGGGTTTCAGCTGCGACACACACAACAGCTCTGGCCACGCCTCCGAGCCCAGCTGCCAATCACATTTACCAAAGGATCAATGTGCAACCTTCACACACAAGATGGTTTTCCGTAGTACTATTGCGTTGCCTGATATCAGACAGAATTGTCAACTCGTTACACTTCAGTCTGACATTTCCTCCCCTCTAACCATATTAAAGTCTACAGATTTAAACTTCCTATTAATGTTCACATTGACAGACTAGGTTAGGCAAGTAAAGCAGGAGAAATACAGTACTTGCTTTTACGCATGCATGTGCACTTGAAAGGTGCCTCGTGTATTCTGCGTCTGTTTGGAGCGTTGGTTATGCATGTCTTAAGAAATTAACGGTATGTGCCCGCAAGAAGAAGAAGAAAAGGTGAAACAAGATGCATCCCATGTTGCCTAAATTGCCTCCTAGTCAGGAGGATTCGATTGTCCCTAAACAATCACCAGAGCCAGCTAACTTCTAACTTGAATTGGGATTTAAAAATCCAAAAGTGATGCTCTTCTAGACTTTCCAAATGATAATGGACTGAGAGTACATTCTGATAGTTAAATGAGACATTTTGCTCAAAACAATTTATCCAACGTCTAACAGCAGCAACAGTAGCGACGGAGAAGTTTACGGCGGAGCCGATGACATAAGCACAAGTTTAACTAACTTGTTTGTGATTGGCCAGCGAGCCCAGTTGCCAGAAAACAATATGTATATGAATTGTTGCATTAGTTTTCGTAGGATATACTGACCCGGTAATCAGAATGCGTTGACTGAGAATACTTGTGTACTTTTACTGCATGAAGCTGTAATACCTTCTTACTTTTACTACTTTTAAACTTATTGCATGTGCACAAATGTGGATAAAACGTCTTGACTTACTGGTGGTTGTTATTAATATCTCTGAAAGGACCGTCACCTTGTTGTGCTTTTGTACCCGGCTTACAGTCACCTTTTCTTGGCTAAATTTAACCGTAAAGACCGCTTAACTTAACTTCATGTCATGTGACCGACTCGTGTTCGCCGTAATTTCGTAGGATATCATACGAACCTGTTCATGAATGTGTTGCAAGATGCCAGATGAATCAGTAAACGCCACCATAATTCAAAGGTTTGGACCCAGGCCAAGTATGGTGGCCAGTACTTGCTGACACTGTCAGTGTTACCTAAGCGATCACATGACTGTCAGTGTTACCTTGGCAACAGCAGCCAGCTGACTCTCGGATGCTGCCATGCCGGTTCGGTCTCCTTCCAGGGTGAAGTTGGGTGTATTGTCTGGTGAGGGAACATATAAATATGTTATTGATGTCCACATATATCCTAGTTTAAATCCACGAAAGTATATTTCTAGGATAATTGCCTGACAGGTTTGTTCTTCAACTTCTTCTCTCGGAGTGTTTCTGTAATAAACTTTGAGCTAGCGAGCTACACGCTGAATATGTCAAGTTTTGAAGAAGATGTAGATGGTGCAAAAAGGCAAACCTGCTCGGTTTTTTCAGGGAATGATTGTAAATATTTATAAAGAATATGTTTAGGGCATTTCCTCTCTAACTGGGAGGTTTTGGGACTGATTGATGGGATTGCTGTGGACGAAATACACAAAGAGATACACTGGTAAGAGCCAATAAGGTTTAACCATGTATCAGCTAATTTAAATAGCTCACGTTGCTGTATTGTGTCAACAGTTAACTTCATTTAATATTGTATGACACGTTTTCTTTTGCGAGATGCAAATGTTCCACTAAAACAAGTTCCTTTCTGAGAATATTTGGCATAGCCACCGATGCTGCGTCCGGAGCTTAGCGCCGCCCAAGACCCTTGGACTTGGTTTAAAGAAATGAAGAACCCAGAAAGATTTTTTTCTCCCGATCGCATAATGTATCCGTGGTGTAGAGTAAGAAACAACATGAGCGCTTGTTCTTGAAGCGCCTACATTCAGGATTCTTGGAAATTTCCAATAATAGTTTCTAATAAAGGACGGTGATCAGCAGAGGATTCCCAACGAAAGCAAACAGTAGTAGCTAGACGGCGGATTGTAACTCGGCATAACGTTAGCTTAGTGTCTTCAAATATTCTTCACATCTGAATTAGAGCCTGACCGATATATCAGCCGGCCGATATTATTGGTCGATATTAGGCATTTTCCAAACTATCAGTATCGACATTAATAATGGCAGATAAATGAAAATTTGCCCAGAATGCACTTGAACACACCTCCCTGTAAGACCAGCACGCCCAGAATGCACCTGAACACACCTCCCTGTAAGACCAGCACGCCCAGAATGCACCTGAACACACCTCCCTGTAAGACCAGCATGCCCAGAATGCACCTGAACACACCTCCCTGTAAGACCAGCACCCCCAGAATGCACCTGAACACACCTCCCTGTAAGACCAGCACGCCCAGAATGCACCTGAACACACCTCCCTGTAAGACCAGCACGCCCAGAATGCACCTGAACACACCTCCCTGTAAGACCAGCACGCCCAGAATGCACCTGAACACACCTCCCTGTAAGACCAGCACGCCCAGAATGCACCTGAACACACCTCCCTGTAAGACCAGCAGGTCCATGGGCCACAGATGGGCGCAGGTGCATTTGCTATGAACGTAGGTGCTGGACGGGAAATTGACAACTGCGTTGGTCTTACACTAGCTGCGCCAGGTGCAATATAGGACCCTGAGAGTCTCATATTTTAGGAGATAACAAGTAAGAGCAGTTTGTACCCAGACAGCCGGCCTGGATGGAAACGTAGGGCGAGTGGTTTCCAGTGAAGAAGGACGTGTCGACATCGATGCCGTAGATCTGCCCTGGTACCCCCAGCTGGATGATGCACCAGTCGTGACCTTCCAGAAAGAGTAAGACAGAAAAACAGAAAAGATTAAGAATTTGGTGGTGTTAACCTAAAACAACAGACACATAAACGTATGATCACAAAGGTTTAATACATACATTTGTGTATGTAAACGTATGTAAGTTCATTTTAAAGGTCCCATATCATGCTCATTTTCAGGTGCATACTTGTATTTTGGGTTTTCAGATACAGACCAGGTATTCGTTTTCTTCTCGTCTCCCATCCGTCCATCCACTTCCCAAACTCGGTGAAGGCAGAAGCGATGAATTGTGGCGACTCTCTCTGTACGAACACACACTCAGTACATGTTGGGAGACTCTTAAAGTTAACGTATAAGTCTGGTGATATGTTTCTCTATTTTTTTTTAATTGTACATACACTGTCCTGCTTCCCCAAATACCAGACCATCTATACCAAGAAAACAACTGTATAAGTTGTGCAAGCAGCAATTACGACCTATATTTACATTTGTTGTTAGGCAGCGCCCTGTAGTGGCCGTAGTAATTTTCGCAGGAGAAAAAGAGGACTTAAGGTGATGAAGTATAAATAAACAAATAGGAGTTTAGCTCAGAAGACCTTTCACGTGAAAGCAAAAGTCAGCAGTCACTGTTTTTTAAATTAACTGACTTTTTACGACCTTACCCTGGAATCCCTCCAGGTGCTGATGCGGTTATGTTGTTTGTGTTATCGCCCGGCATGCCTCATACCACAACGGGAGCATTTCGCCTGCCTGACTCACAGATTTCATTGCTTTTGTTGTTTTTCCTGGATATTTGTGCTTCTTCCAAACAAGTGAGTAGTCTCCAGGGTTTTCTCCCATTTAGTCAGGTTACAAACGACACAGATCAAAGATGTGCTTGAACCTGTGTATACCTTCCTGCAAGTCTAGTTTAAAAATAAACTATATATTTGCATCTTTAAAGATTTACGTTTTTCTTCAGTAGAAACCGAGCTGAGAGACACATGAACATGAGATCTGTTGATGACAAGAGACTGTTCCTTTAAAGTGACAGTAATGAATCCTATGTCCAGCTGAACAACGTTGTCCTGTAACTGATGTGAAGAGTTGTACCTTCAGCAGGTTGGCAGCCGGAGCGAACCATTCGTCTGTCGCAAAAATAACCTGAAAGAGCAACAACAGAACACAATTTCACTTTATATGAATGAAAGAACAAAAAACAGAACTGAAAATATGGACAACACAGCATCCACATGTAATGTAAACGCTGTATTCATAAATATTTTTAAGGAATAATTCTCCATTTTAGGATACATAAATTAGGTTTATTGACTATGAATTTAAAACAAAACGTTGAAAAAGTGTCAAAATCATAAAAAAAGCTGAAAAAATGCAATATCTCTTTTCACCTGGATTGACAAGTTCATGGTCGACGGGAAGACAACACAAGGGTTAAGATGTGTGCACGTGTTATGTTTTTGAATGTGTTCCTGAGGGTTTTTTACAACAATGGAAGGGGCGTAACTTACAGAACTTGCCAGTGCAATTCCCCCACATATCGTATGACAACATCCTTTCCATAATTATAGACATTTGCACCATACATTGATGCAGAAAATGCAGCTTAACCTTCACATGCACATTCACCAGAATGGAAGAAATTATATGAATATATGAAAATTTAAATTTTGCTCAAAAGTGTAGATCTCAGTCCCCCCACACGTTGAACCTAAAGTTATGGCCTAGACATTGACTCACCTTCCCACCGACCGCCTCACACGCCAGATCATTAAACTGCAGGAAGTCCGGCTCAGTTGCTGTCTTCGCGGCTGCTCTCCTCTCTGCCATGTTGAGATTTTATTTAAGTTTCTACCAAAACGTGAATAGATAAGTTGATGCAGTTGCTCGCTCTGCTTTCGCCTGATGAACATGTCAGACTGCTTCTGTGCTGAGGGACAAAGTTCAGCCAGAGACGGGAGGCTGCGAGGGGTCACTGACTTCATGCACACATAGATTAAGCCCATACTGTTTATGTGTAGGCCTGTGACAATTATTACATAATTGTCTAATCACATTTTAATTTGCACGGTATGAATTGGAATTGTTACAGCTCTATACATGTGGACTACATACTCACTTAATGTCCCACTCAAAATCACAAACACATCACCATGTCAATTATTAACCAAACTCTTCATAACCTTTAACTTAACTTTATGGACACTATACCTGCAAGAGGTTTATATATGGATATAACTGTTGGTTGTTTTT
Organism: Perca flavescens; assembly: GCF_004354835.1. Taxonomy (NCBI): domain Eukaryota; kingdom Metazoa; phylum Chordata; class Actinopteri; order Perciformes; family Percidae; genus Perca; species Perca flavescens. Next base: position 31,880,518 of record NC_041348.1, read on the forward strand.
TTCAAATGTTTTTGTAGCTATTTCCAATTTTAGGGCAGGTTTTTGGACCTTTTGGCTGCCTTTTTGAATTGTTTTTACTTTATTGACTAAGTGTGTTGATACATATGTCAGATTGCTACATACATAAATGCAACTATACTCACAGTTGCGTTAAGTGCTGTACAGGCAAGATGTTTGAATATAGATATTATATGTACATAAACAATAAAAGACAACTCACATACAGTATGTAGATTATTTTTGCTGAAATATACTGTACAGGCCAGAAGTTTGGACACACCTTCTCATTCAATGCGTTTCCTTTTTATTTTCATGACTATTTACATTGTAGATTCTCACTGAAGGCATCAAAACTATGAATGAACACAATTATGTAGTTAACAAAAAAGTGTGAAATAACTGAAAACATGTCTTATATTTTAGATTCTTCAAAGTAGCCACCCTTTGCTTTTTTATTAATAAGGGAAATAATTCCACTAATGAACCCTGACAAAGCACACCTGTGAAGGTAAAACCATTTCAGGTGACTACCTCATGAAGCTCATTGAGAGAACACCAAGGGTTTGCAGAGTTATCAAAAAAAGCAAAGGGTGGCTACTTTGAAGAATCTAAAATATAAGACATGTTTTCAGTTATTTCACACTTTGTTGTTAAGTACATAATTCCATATGTGTTCATTCATAGTTTTGATGCCTTCAGTGAGAATCTACAATGTAAATAGTCATGAAAATAAAGAAACACATTGAATGAGAAGGTGTGTCCAAACTTTTGGCCTGTACTGTATATACAGAGGTTGTGATCTGGTGCGTTGTGTTCATTGACGTTTCATATTAACTGGATACTGGATCATAAAATGGTGCTGATTCAGTTCAATGGAGTTTCTCGCCAGGCGCATATATGCCAACAAGTCCCCCCCCTTTGAGATCCCTTAAAGGGGAGACACTGCAGTTAGAAAGACCTGGCTAATACACACAGCATTCCAGGATGGGTGAAACACATGCTCTGGTTTATTAACATTTCTTTAAAGACCCGATGGCATGAAAATTTCAAATTTCATTTTTTTTTAACATTAATGAGTTCCCCCAGCCTGCCTATGGTCCCCCAGTGGCTAGAAATGGTGATAGGTGTAAACCGAGCCCTGGGTATCCTGCTCTGCCTTTGAGAAAATGAAAGCTCATGTGGGCCGATCTGGAATCTTCCCTTTATGTCATCATAAGGGGAAAGGTTACCTCCCCTTTCTCTGCTTTGCCCGCCCAGAGAATTTGGCCCACCCATGATAAAGAGAGAGACATCATGGCTTGCAGACAAGCAAAGCATGGCAGTTGGTCAAGGCCACACCCCCACCCTCCACCTTGCCCCCCTCTCTCCTCCTCAATAGCATTTAAAGTTACGGACACAAAAATGGCACATCCTAAGGAAAGCTCATTGTGGGAGTGGCTCGTAGTGGCTGTAATTCTGCACCAAGGCTGAATTTCGGGAAAGAGACTTCAGATACAGTATTAAGGGACCACTAAGGTCTATATAAAAGAGACTTCAGATACAGTATTAGGGGACCACTAAGGTCTATATAAAAGAGACTTCAGATACAGTATTAGGGGACCACTAAGGTCTATATAAAAGAGACTTCAGATACAGTATTAGGGGAACATTAAGGCCTATATAAAAGCATCCAAAAAGTAACACGTCATAGGACTTTTAAACCAATCGTCATCATCATGGGTGGCACTAAGCGCTGCATGGAGCCTCGGTGCCTCTGCTAAATAGCCTCGGGAAGGAACTTGTTTTGGTACATTCAAAAGTAGTTTTAGTCGTGCAACAGAAAACTCAGATTGGACAGATAGTCTAGCTAGCTGTCTGGATTTACCCTGCAGAGATCTGAGGAGCAGTTAACCATAGTCCTCACAAATCCACCGGAGGTTAGAACGCTAACACACAAAAAAAGAGGAAGGTGATAGAAATCGGTCAAAAAAAAGACATACAGCGGAATTTCCAGTGGCACCGGGGCAATCCTGGAAGAGGAAGGTTGTGGATATAGACTACCTAACAATAGATGGTTTTTTCCAGATCAATCACTCAAGATTAGAGAGTAATTCATGTGGCATTGCATTTCCTCCAGAAGACAGCAATATTAGTGTTTCTCTTCTGTCCTTCTACAATGAACACAGAGACACTGAGGAGTCCAGTGACAGCATCAAAGACTCCACCCCAAAACCAAACCCAAATCCAAACCCAGGATAAAGAGGCTCTGTGAATGTGGTGTTGAAGGTGTGGAGGTGGATCAGTGTGTCAGAGGAGACTGTGTAGAAGGACAGAGTGCCGGCAGGACAGTCCACATACACTGCTACTCTGTTAGAGACAGAGGAGGAAGAGAAAGGGAGGACTGTTTCCTTGTTGATGTGCCAGACAGAGTAATGACCATCACAGCAGTTTAGACTCCATGACTGATCGTTCCTTCCAAACCTGCAGTCAGAGCCCTCTCCTTTCCTTCTGATTCCACTGTAACTCACTGCTACATCAATGTCTCCTCTCCTCTCGACCTCCCAGTAACAGCGACCAGTCAGACCATTGCTACACAGAATCTGACTGCAGCGGTCAAATCTGTCTGCATGATTAGGATAAGGCCGTTCTTTCTCTCCTGCTAGTGTCACCTTCCTGTTATTTTCAGACAGTTTGAGCTTTTTGTGCGCTGTGTTTGTGTCCAGTATGAGTTCACAGGCATCTGACAGAAAGAACAAGAAACAATGGCAGCAGTTTATAGTCTTAGTTCTTTTACTTGTTGACATACCAAATGCATGCTCTTGTGGGAATTTGTTGGGTTTCTGTAAATTACAGTAGTTTATAGATCAATATACAGTATATGATATAAAATGTAGTCTAAACCTACTCTATATGTAAAAGTTATAATTTGACACCATAAAAATGGAATAACAATAACAAAATAAATTCAAATTTTAGTAGAAAATGATTAAGTGTGTGTTTTTTGTGTGATTTTCAAAGTCATGGATCAAATTAAATCCAAACTTACATTTCCTCAGACCAGGTTTTAACCACTGCTGTCCACCATGGTCCACCCTGGAGAAAGAAACACAGTTTACAGATTATGTAAACATACAAGCGCATTGAATAACCTTCTCTATACATATTTTTTTTATCCAATGTGAGTCCTCACTGCTGTTCAGTGTGTAAAGTGTTTCTTAGCTTGTATTCTCATTTATCCCTATTCCCTTTTTTCCTTCACTTGGGTCTGCAAAATAAAGATGCAATGTCCTGTCAAAATCATAACTTTAATAATAATAACAATGAGCGTTGAATCCTAAAGACTTACAGCCAGTTGTTTATTTGACAGCCATTGGAGATTTAGTCTAAGTCTTTAAATGAAAATGCTCATTACTGTAATTTCACATTTTAGTCATTTTGAATCCTTCAGAGTTTTAGTCAACGAACAGTCATTTCATTATTAAATCCAGTGTAAATTTCCTCAGCTATTTTTTTAACTTTAGCCTTAGTCCTGTGTTAAATGTCCTTGTTAGTTTTTATAAACCTCATCTCTGCCATCAGATTATATTAAGCATTTCAGTTAATTCAGTCTAGGTAAACCAACAATTTTGTAATTTGAGTTAAACTTCTTTAATAAAAAATTAAATATCTAACATAAAACAAATGATTAAGAATGCAGCTTTGCAGTTAGCTGTTGTTATCTGTCCATACCTGAGTGTTTCCAACCTCCAGATTGGATCCTCTAGTCTAGCAGACAGAAGCTTTACCCCTGACACTCCTGGATGATTGTAGCTCATGTCCAGCTCTCTCAGATGGGAGGGGTTGAAGCTCAGAGCTGAGGCCAGAGAACTACAGCCTTCCTCTTTTATCAGACAGCCTGACACACTGGAATTTAAGGTCAGTACAGCAACATTTCAGGTTATCAAAGGGGCAGGAATATTTTGCTGACATTAACCAGAATGAAAACCTTGAAATGATAATGTATTTAAAAAACTGATTTCTTGCCTTAGAGTTTCCAGTGTACAAAGTGGACTTTGAAGTCCAGTTGACAACTGCTTTAATCCTGAGTCCTGCAGGTCGTTGTTACTCAGGTCAAGCTCTCTCAGACTAGAGGACTCAGAGCTGAGGACTGAGGAAAGAGCTTCACAGCTTCGCCATGACAGTTTACACAAACCCAGCCTTTAAAGAGAGGTACATATTCAAAACAACTGATTTCATTATGTAATGTGAATTATGCATGTGGGTGCAAGGCTCAAGGCAAACATAATTCAGCTAATAAAATTAAAATAATTGAAGTTGTGCAAAACTATGCCCTGGTTTATGTTTTTCAAAATATGAGTAGATTTAAAAATATTTACTTTTCAATTAAACTGAGTACTTCTCTTGCAAAATGACTATGATATAACAATGGTATATTTTTTGTGCCCCAGTTTACAGATAGCTTAAACCACCTGACCTGAGAGTTTCCAGTGTACAGTGTGGACTATCCAGTCCAGCAGACAGGAGGTTCAACCCTGAATCCTGCAGGTTGTTGTTACTCAGGTCCAGTTCTCTGAGACAGGAGGACTCAGAGCTGAGAACTGAAGACAGAGCTTCACAGCCTCTCCCAGACACATTACAACCACTCAGCCTAAAGAGGAATCAGTGATGAATAAAAGTTTAAAGTGTTTGTGGTTTCTCCTCTATTCATATTTATATATTCAGTAATGTATCCACTTACAGAACTTTGTTGGAGGCTTTGACCACTGGCAGCAGCCTCAGAAGAGCCTCCTCTGAAGCAGAGTATTTTTTCAGGTCAAACACGTCCAGATCTTTTTCTGATGACAGTAAGATGAAGACCAGAGCTGACCACTGAGTAGGAGAAAGTTTATCTGTGGAGAGACTTCCTGAACTCAGGTACTGTTGGATCTCCTCAACTAGAGAATGATCATTTAGTTCATTCAGACAGTGGAACAGATTAATGCTTCTCTCTGCAGAGAGATTCTCACTGATCTTCTTCTTGATGTACTTGGCTGTCTTCTGATTGATCTCTGAGCTACTTCCTGCCTGTTTCAGCAGACCTCGTAGAAGAGTCTGATTGTTCTGCAGTGAAAGACCCAGGAGGAAGCGTAGGAACAAGTCCAGGTGTCCATTTGGACTCTCTAAGGCCTTGTCCACTGCACAGTGGTAGAGATGTGTTGGTTTAGGTTTGTCTCTGAAGACTTTAGGCAGCCGGGACATTGTTTCTTCTTCTGACAGCAGATTGACACCAGAGTTGATGAATGTCAGATGTACATGAAGAGCCGCTAGAAACTCCTGAACACTCAGATGGACGAAGCAGAACACCTTGTCCTGGTACAGTCCTCTCTCCTCTTTGAAGATCTGTGTGAACACTCCTGAGTACACTGAGGCTGCTCTGATATCGATGCCACACTCTGTCAGGTCTGATTCATAGAAGATCAGGTTGCCTTTCTGCAGTTGCTCAAAAGCCAGTTTTCCCAAAGACTTGATCATCTTTCTGGTCTCTTCATTCCAGTGCGGGTCTATCTCAGCTCCTCCATCATACTTGATGCTCTTTCGTTTGGACTGAACCACCAGTAAGTGAATGTACATCTCAGTCAGGGTCTTGGGCAGCTCTCCTCCTTCTCTGGTCTTCAGCACGTTCTCCAGAACTGTAGCAGTGATCCAGCAGAAGACTGGGATGTGGCACATAATGTGGAGACTTCGTGATGCTTTAACATGGGAGATGATTCTGTTGGCCTGCTCTTCATCTCTGAATCTCTTCTTGAAGTACTCCTCTTTCTGTGGGTCATTGAACCCTCTGACCTCTGTCACCATGTCAACACACTCAGGAGGGATCAAATTGGCTGCTGCAGGTCGTGTGGTTATCCAGAGGCGAGCAGAGGGAAGCAGATTCCCCCTGATGAGGTTTGTCAGCAGCACACCCAATGAGGTGGACTCTGTAACATCAGTCAGGATCTCAGTGTTTTGGAAGTCCAGAGGAAGTCGACACTCATCCAGACCATCAAAGATGAACACAACCTGGAACTCTTCAAACCTGCAGATTCCTGCTTCTTCTGTTTCTTTAAAGTGTTTAAAGAAGTGATGAACAAGTTCCACCAAGCTGTACTGTTTCTCTTTCAGCACATTCAGCTCTCTGAAGGTGAATGGAAATGTGAACTGGATGTCCTGGTTGGCTTTGTCTTCAGCCCAGTCCAGAGTGAACTTCTGTGTTAAGACTGTTTTCCCAATGCCAGCCACTCCCTTTGTCATCACTGTTCTGATTGGTTCATCTCTTCCAGGTGGGGTTTTAAAGATATCTTCATGTCTGATTGTTGTTTCAGGTCTGTCTGGTTTCCTGGATGCTGTTTCAATCTGTCTGACTTCATGTTCATCATTAACCTCTGCAGTCCCACCTGCTTTGATGAAGATCTCTGTGTAGATCTGATTCAGAAGGGTTGGGTTTCCTGCTTTGGCAATCCCCTCAAAGAGACACTGAAACTTCCTCTTTAGATCAGACTTTATTTTAGTCTGGCAAAAGAGAGCTCCAGTGCCAGTTCCTGATGAAAATTCAAATTCAAATGAAAATATCTTGACTCTAGTAAACTTGATATATGAAAACATTTCATATAAATAAACCTGTATAGTTTACTCTCAATTTATTTGTGTGTTATTGTTATTGTGATGATTAATGATGACAAAAAGGGTCACACTCAATAACACAAAGTAACAAATATTATTGTGACCCTCATTAAGGCCAGACCTGTCTTCTGTAAACAAACTGTCATTAAGTACCACCCTATATTAAATCTATTTAGTTCATCATTTGTTGGACAAACAGTTCCTGACTGACTGGTTGCTGCAAAATAGGAATTAACAGATCTCATGCAGATGTGTGCAGGATATTTACAGCAAAGTATGGAAATTAAAATATTTCCCATGCTGGACCCATTTTCCTCTTGCTATCATGTTATACATGTTCAAAGCATCTTACTTTTCTGCAGACAGTCAGCCAGCTCCTTGTGATTCATTCTCCTCAGGAAGTGCAGTGTAATCTTCAGAAATGCCTCTCTGCTGCTCTTCATTTTTTCTTCTTCCTTGCCATCCACCACCTCCTCACCTTCCCTATGTTTCTTTGAGCATTCTTGGTAATCTGGACTCAGAACCTTCTGGAATTTCTTCAGTTCATTCTTCACAAAACTGACAATGTTCTCCTCAAGCACCTGGAACAGAATCAAATTTAAATTTAAATTTAAACTAGAAGAACACAATTACATTGAAAGACAATGCAAGTTTACTTGTATAGCACCTTTCAACAACAGGACAATGCCAAGTGCTTTACATAGGACGTAATGTGCACCATGAAAATAACACAAGGCAATATAACATTACACATTTAAACAATATTTAAAAGACTTGAATAAAATTGAAAATAAAAATAAGATAAAAAATAAAACGCTAATTCAATCCCGGTGCAATGAAGATATGAATAAGTAGTCCTAAATTGAATTTCATAAAATGTAATCGCACACAGAAATATTTTAACCCTTGATTTAAAAGAACGCCCTCAGTAGGGTTCAAGTATTATGTGAGTTTGTTTCAGATATGTGGATTAGAAATAACTTGAATTAATTTATTTTGCGTTTAGTTTGGACTCTGGGGAGAGTGAGCCAACCCGTACCAGCCCAGAAAAAGGTTGGTAATGTGGCATCAGATTCAAAATACATTTTGGCCCTAAGTGCTTTATAAACCAACAGTGATATTTTAAAGTAAATTGTTTGACACACAGGAAGCCAGTGTAAATATCTCTCTTCTGGTCTCTGAATCAGCCACTGCTGTGGGATCCGAAACCTGGAAAAACATTACAGTAGTAGAGCCTACCAGGGATAAGGTTTTTATAAATCCCAATGAAACATAAGTCATTTAATTCTTGATGTATTGGTGGTGATAATACTCTGTGTAATTATGTCAATATAGCTATTAGTCATGTAGTCCATGACAACAATGAGATTTGTGGACTTGTCTGGGGTCTTTAACTTTACTGACTGAAGCCGACTTTTAAATGTTTTTTCTTTGGCTCCAACAAAAATTATTTTTATAATTCTATTTAACCTTAACCATTTAATTAGAGAACATTTTGGCACATCCAATTCTTGATTTTTGCACTGCACCTCCTTAATACTTTTATGGAGCCATGGTTACCTGGTGTTACAAAATATTGACCAATATGCTGACAAAAATATATCTACCAATGTGCGGTTAATACACGACTTATATAACATTTTGTATCGTCAGCATATTGGAAAATATCTACCAATATGTGGATGATACACTGAATTATATATAAAGTTGTTTATTGTCAGCATATTGGTAGATATTCAGTTTTTTATTGTCTGATCTAGTGGCTTGTAAATGTTAAACAAAAGCGGCCCAAGAATAGAGCCTTGGTGGACTCCATATGCCATTTTTGTCAACCACATGACAAGGCTGCTGGTCTACAGGGCGTAGCATGGAGACTGCAGTTTGTGGTTGTTGCAGTAAGTAGTAGTAGCTGTTCTTGCACATTTACGCACCATGAATATAGAGTCCAGGTCAGTTTGATGCTGCGGGTCAGACTGACCACTAGAAACATCTGAGCTCTGCTGCTGAAGTCTGTGGAAAAAAATCTTTCATTTAACAAACACAGTCTCTTGTGATGATTGTTCATGGTAGAAATAAGAGATGAACACAATAAATTCTGCTCTGATATTTGAATGTGATGTTTTAAAAGAGGAAACTAAATCAAGTATGAGGATGAGAAACATTTTTTTCCAGCTTTCAATTCTTACTCTGGATCAGCAGATGTCTGTCCATGTCTGAAGTCAAAAGGTCGACCCTTAGACCGGTCACTCTTCATGGACACACAGGTGATTCCAGAGGGATCTGGTCTCTGCTGAGGGATCCTGTTAAAACACAACACTAATTATTGCACAAGTCAAGGACATTCTTCCAGGATGTTCAAATGTTTTCTATTATTTGATACTTTGATGCAATCTTTTTTGTCAGTGAAATACTTTTTCCAGCTTTCAATTCTTACTCTGGATCAGCAGATGTCTGTCCATGTCTGAAGTCAAAAGGTCGACCCTTAGATCGATCACTCTTCATGGACACACAGCTAATTCCAGATGGATCTGATCTCTGCTGAGGGATCCTGTTAAAACATAACTGATTAATACACATGTAAGCAAATTCTTCCTGGATGCATACATGTTTCCTTGTATGTATGTTAAATTTAAATATTTTGATATAATTCTGCTAGAAACAACAGGCTGACAAATGCATATCTTAAAAAAAAAATCTGGCTAAAATACAGAGTTCTCACTTTTGATCATCAGACTTTGGTCCATGTTTAAAGTCAAAAGGTCGACCCTTAGACCGGTCACTCTTCATGGACACACAGCTGGGAAAAGGCAAGTCTTGCTTCTGCGGTTTGATCCTCCTAAAAAAACAGAATACTAATTTCTTAAAGGGCTTACATGTCCATTGTGCAACAAACTGAAATTTAATTTAGTAAATCTTAGATACATAAGAAACTCTCTCACCACTGAAGCATCTAGTACATATTTAAATGCAATGATCATCCCCCACCTTCTATACTGAATTACATGCTGGTCTCAGGCATGTAAAACAGTCACAAAACCCTCAGAATCTTTGTATAAAAACAGCCTCATGATCCATGACAAGAAAACACAACATTATCATCAGTGTCATATACTTGTCAAATATGATCTACTTAGTTTTGATAATTTAATGAAACACTAAAATGTGTCTTTACTACATAAAATCATATATGCTCCCCAACTGAAAAAGTTTTTAACACTCTGCTCCAAAATAACAGCGCAAACTCAAAGTGTTACAAGGTGGGAGTGTTAGCATCCCACAGTGTAAAACCCAATTTGGGAGTTCCTATTTCTCATGTGTAGCCATGAGGCAGTGAAATGCCCTTCCCACAGAATATATCTTATGTACAAATTCCCGCACTTGCTCATGCCTAACAAAGAGTTGGTTGATGAGTAAGCAAGTTTGCACACATCTATAAGCTACTGTATATGTGTGTGTGTGTGTGTGTGTGTGTGTGTGTGTGTGTGTGTGTGTGTGTGTGTATGTGTGTGTCTGTGTGTGTATCTGTGTATGTATCTGTGTATGTATGAGTGTCTAGAGTTGGATTGTACTCAAATGTGCCTAAGTTGCTGCTTCTGTTTGAGTGTGTGTCCTGGGGAGGGGGGAGAGAGAGAGTGACTGGGCTGCTGGCGCCCCTGTTTAGCCCCTGCTAAACTGCTTGTTTTTAATTACTATGGACACCGCATCATCTATAGTCCTGTAAAATTTCTTTTTTAAATTGTTATTTTTATAATTGTCATACCTGCCCAGGGACTACAGGTGGACATTAGCAATTGTTGCTATAACCTGGCCCAAGACATATTCTCTTGTATTACAAGTTTAATGTTAATTTGTGCATTGTCCATGTTTAAAATAAATAAATTTCCATTCCATTCCATATAAATACTTAACACTGTTTATGGGTCCCATACAAATATCAATTTAATTCTGGAAATGCTTTTGTGGTTGCTTGTCATTGAAACACAGCTGGGTTCAGAATAGTTTGTTCAGAAATATTCTTCCTGGGTTAGTATTGGGGTTAGAAGAGGTTTAATTTAGCTTTATTTGCACAGGCCTATTGATCTATAGGATGTTATTGTTGCCGTGGGTGTGTTGGCTATTGACTGGGCAGATAAGAGAAGTTCTCTCTCCTAGGAGGACTCACATCCCAGCCTAGCCAAAACTTGTTCCAATATCGAGAAGAGGACAGAGGGGTCAGAATAGCAGTAATGATGTATATAAATAAGTGCTATGGTAAGATCATACAAAAAAATGCCTAAGTTGTATATATTAAACAAAAATCAAACAATGGTTATTAAATAACTGCCGGTGTGTACAAATAAGTGCTTAGATAAAATCATGCAAAAAATGCACGTTATTTATGTATTGAAAAAACATGCATCAACATTGAATTTGGCTGGTACAAATAGTAAAAAACAACATAAATGAACCTTTAAATATTTACCATGTTAAGTTTAGAAACATTCTTTCTAGGTCAGGGTAAATATAACAAAAATATTGCTGAAGTAAAAAGTTTCTGTCAGACAAATCCTATACTCTTAGTTTTTGATTCTTACACAGGTTCATCAGACTGCTGTCCATGTCTGAAGTCAAAAGGTCGACCCTTAGACCGGTCACTTTTAATGGACACACAGCTAGTCCCAGAGGAATCTGGTCTCTGCTGAGGCATCCTGTTAAAACACAATGATTAAGTCAAGGAAATGTACCACAATGCTCAAATATTAAAAATGCTTTTTTCCAGCTTTCGATTCTTACCTTTGGTCATCAGACTGCTGTCCATGTTTGAAGTCAAAAGGTCGACCCTTAGAACGGTCACTCTTTGTGGATTCACAGGTTGATACAGGAGAGTCCGGTCTGTTCAACACAGAGAGCTTTTAGTGGGAATAATGATGTTAGAGATATTTGAGTCATGGGCATTTAGAGATCGTCCTCTCACCTCTGAGCTTTGGTCTTGCTGTCATGTTTCCCACAGAGAGTGGTTTTAGAGGGAGGAGCTCCCTCCTTTTTGTCCCCACACTGATTCATAGCAGAGTCCACATCTTCTCACAAACACAACATCATCATTATCGTCATTTATTTCAACAAACTTTGATTACTTTGAAATGTTTTAAATAATTCTACTATGGTGGGTTTTTTTTTTACATTAATTTAAAAGCCTCTTTGAAACAAAAAAATTTCCTGGCCAGGATGAATGGTAAAACCATTGAGGCAATAACATACTAACCATAAAACAGACAAACAATTTCAGAACCATACGAAAGAAGTGGCATTCATAAATACTGCTGGATATATACAAGAAGGAGTCATTTATTTGGTCTAAAAACAGGGCAGTTCTTGTATATATAGAGAGGTAAGAGGTAAAAACTGTCGTTAAACCTACACCTGTCCTCATGTACCCTGACACAGACAAAGAGACTTCAACCTTAAGTTCATACCATAAATATAATAAGAAGTTCCATGCACTGCAATAAAAAAACAGCATGTTGCATAGAACAAGGAATTCAATCCAGCAGATGTTGATGATAATACAATTATAAATGAAGGCTTATTATAAACTGTAATATTGGCAATTTTGTTCTACTATAACATTTGTGAAATGCATATTTTATGATGCAGGAATCTGTTTTTGGTTTTTGGATATAGCTGTTGTACTTTATTTTATGTTTTATATTGACCATATTTTAATTGCAGTCAATGATAAGGATGTTATTAAAATATAAGCTTGAACCTTTATATTGCACATTGACAACATCAGCTACAGTTAAAAAATTAATAATTGAGAGATTGAGTGTGAATGTAAAATCTGTCAGACTAAATACAAAATGCAGAGATAAAGAAATAAATTGCTGTGGTAAAGCTCAAGTTTAAACTATTTTAGAGACCTTTTTTAATGTTACAATGGTTAATGTTTGTTGTTGTTGACGTTGATTCACTGTGTAGTTTATATGATGATTTATTTATATGTAGCACAAAGATCCTGATTGTGGTTTATTAAAAACTTTTTCTTTACTTTTCTGGTTGCTGCAGCTTTCAGCTTAGTTACATAAGTAAATATAATAACTAAAAGGTTTATTCCCACAATATTTTTGAAGATACATCATTGTTTTGTACCTTTACCATGAACATGCACATGCTTAAACATTTAATGGTTGTTTTTACATCTGTTGATCAGAATCTATCCCGCCTGTTAACACCTTCAAAGTCTTTTTGCTGGACGTTGGACAATAAATGTCAAACATTCAAGATAATCAAGTGTATGACCCTTGAAACCTCTGTTACACCTATAACATGATACCTCTCTGCAACTCTGGTGCAGTTCATAAATATAGCGCTATATTCACTCAAAAAACATTGCCTCTGAACATAATTCGGCAACAAATACATGTTTCAGCATGTAACGTAAACATCACATAATTAAAAAAGCAATTTGGTGATTTATTAATGTAAATTCTAGGGAACATGTCGTCTGTATCTTCCTATGTTGACTTATGTTATTGTCTATTAAATTTCAGCTGACGAAATACACTGAGTGACCAGAAAAATACAGATCCAGTTTATACAGAACTGCATCCATGTTCAACAATTTAACATTTCACTTCTGCAACCATCTCTACTATTATAAGATCACTTTGAAAGTGACACTTAATGACAACAAAATGGCGGTACGTTACCTTTTGATGGTGAAAATAATTTGCATGAAGTCGACGTTCGGTGGTGAAATTATTCAGCAGCTTTAACCAGGAAACCAACAGGAGAGATAACAAACATGTAACTGACAGCAGGAGGTTTTCAAAGGTCTTTTGATTAATATTCAGTCTCAACTCTCTGTCTTTATCTTCAGACTGAAGAGTTCTTTAAGAAATGTGATCACAGAGCAGCTCTGAACTTTGGAAGGAACAACTGAAGTCAAACATTAACAGACAGTATTAAACATTATCAATTGGATTGTAAATGTTTGATGATACAGTTTAATACACAGGGCCTTTTATTTTACAACAAGGAAAATATCTTTAAGTATCTTTATGATATGTGCAAAATGGGACAAATAAATCGTCCTTGTCTTCTTCATTATCATTACTCATTATTATAATATCTGTGTTGCCAACTGGCCCAGGACAGATGATTGTGGCATCAGACTGGCAGCAGCAGATGGCTCTCCACCAATAGTCAGGGTCCGTCTGAGGTTTCTGTCTTATAAAAGGAAGTTTTTCCTCACCACTGTCTCACCAAATGCTTGCTCTTGGGGGCGGGGGATGTTGGGTCTTTGTATATAATAGAGTGTGGTCTAGACCTACTCTATCTGTAAAGTGTCCTGAGATAACTCTTGTTTACATTTGATACTATGAATACAAGACCTTGGGGAATACCCAGGACTAGGTGAAGGGATTATAACTGTTATGTGGGCAGCTGTTTTCCCCGTTTCTGTGTGCCTCTCTCCCCTTGTTTTGTCCCCACTGTGTCCGTGGTGTGTGTATGTGTGTTTGTCCCCACTGTGTGTTGGGTGTCTGTATGGTTGTTTGACTACTCTCCTAGAAGTAGGTCAAGGGGCGTGGCTGGGGATCTACCTCTCTGCGCAGCTGCTGACAATCCCACTCAGCAAACCTGCAGTATATATTCCTGGGCTGGGTTCTCCTCTGTGCCAGATTGTTGCACCTACCAGCGTGACCTACACTGCGAGACCTGCTGCTGTGGTGTGCCTTGCTACCAGCTCAATCCACTCCTTCACTCCAACCATCTCATTTGGATTACTGCATGACAGTTGTGGACATTCCTCTGCCTGCCTGCCTCAGCCTCTATCCAGCCCAGAGCCGACCTATCCTGCGTTTGCCTTCCTTGGACACCCAAAGAACTGAATAGTCCATCCATCCATCCATCCATCCATCCATCTTCGTCCGCTTATCCGGTATCGGGTCGCGGGGGGAGCAGCTCCAGCAGGGGACCCCAAACTTCCCTTTCCCGAGCCACATTAACCAGCTCCGACTGGGGGATCCTGAGGCGTTCCCAGGCCAGGTTGGAGATATAATCCCTCCACCTAGTCCTGGGTCTTCCCCGAGTCCTCCTCCCAGCTGGACCTCCCTCCATCTAGTCCTGGGTCTTCCCCGAGTCCTCCTCCCAGCTGGACCTCCCTCCACCTAGTCCTGGGTCTTCCCCGAGTCCTCCTCCCAGCTGGACCTCCCTCCACCTAGTCCTGGGTCTTCCCCGAGTCCTCCTCCCAGCTGGACCTCCCTCCACCTAGTCCTGGGTCTTCCCCGAGTCCTCCTCCCAGCTGGACCTCCCTCCACCTAGTCCTGGGTCTTCCCCGAGGCCTCCTCCCAGCTGGACGGGCCTGGAACACCTCCCTAGGGAGGCGCCCAGGGGGCATCCTTACCAGATGCCCGAACCACCTCAACTGGCTCCTTTCGACGCCGAAGGAGCAGTGGCTCTCTCGAGCTCCTCACGGATGACTGAGCTTCTCACCCTATCTCTAAGGGAGACGCCAGCCACCCTCCTGAGGAAACCCATTTCGGCCTCTTGTACCCTGGATCTCGTTCTTTTGGTCATGACCCAGCCTTCATGACCATAGGTGAGGGTAGGAACGAACTGAATAGTCATTAAAAATTATTTTTGTTAATCATTCTCCTAGTCCATGTTTGCTGGGTCAGAACCATAGCCTAACAATAACACAAGTCGGACAGTGTAAAAAATCATTGGTGCCCCCCCCCCTGCCCTTCCTCCAGTACTTGTACACGGGTAGGACCACGAAGCAGGCAGGGAACACCAAAGACCCCACACATCCTGCACGCACTCTCTTTAACCTCCTCTCCCTCTGGTAGGTGTCACAGATCCCTGTGCACAAAAACAACCTGACATAAGAACAGCTTCTTTCCCACTGCCATCACTCTGCTGAACTGCGTATAAGTGGGTCATCCCCACTTTGGCCTGTCACCATCTTCTCTACACATTACATACTTGTGCATCATGCATCTTGCACACTACTTTGCACTATAACTTTGTGCACCTTACATCCTACTCCATGTGTACTTGTCTTGATAATGTCTTATTTGTATATTTTGTATATTATGTTAATATGCGCCTATATGTATATAGTGTAGTGTATAGCATATGTGTCTACTACTACAGGTCTATTTGTTGAATGTATAGAGAGTGTTAACACCTCCCAAAGTCAAATTCCTTGTGTATGTAAGTATATTTGGACAATAAATCTGATTCTGATTATCTCCCATCCTATCCACCCTGGCCTAGGAACACCTTGGGATCCCCCAGTCAGAGCTGGTTAATGTGGCTCGGGAAAGGGAAGTTTGGGGTCCGCTGCTGGAGCTGCTGTCCCCACAACTGGACCATGGATAAGGGGATGAAGATGGATCGATAGATAAATACAATGGAATTGAATTGAATACATGTCCTGCATGTATTCTGTGTGTGTGTGTGTGTGTGTGTGTGTGTGTGTGTGTGTGTGTGTGTGTGTGTGTGTGTGTGTGTGTGTGTGTGTGTGTGTGCGTGCGCAAAAACAGTGTTTATAAGGACAGTCTAATGAGTTTAAATGTGCAAGAAATAATATATTTGATATAAATATTTGAGAAATAAATTGTATTTTGTAAGACAAAGATGTGGTAAGTAAAATTATATATTTGCATAAAGAATTTTGACTGAGAAAGCTTGTTCACTAACGGTGGGATAAAATAAGTGTGTAGTTCTTCCCACTCCTTTTCCAGACAAAGGAACAAAATCATCAAATGTTTGTCATAATGCACTATATGTTGGTATGCTTTCTGATTTGTGTAGTATCAACATTTTCTGTATCACCCTTTGTTTTCTTTTAAATGCTCAAATACATTTCAATCAATCAAAATGGGGACAGTGGTTTCCTACAGTATTTATGAGGACAGTATGCTTGTGATGATTGTGTCTGTTAATTAGAGGATATTTGAAAACTATAGTGATCATGAAGACATTGTGTGTAAGAGCATGGTGTGTTTACTTACACTGTGCATGGACAGTGGTCTATATGTTGACAGGGGTTCACTACAGTGTTTATGAGGATAGAGTGTGTGTAACAAGCATAGTGTGTGCACGAGCCTAGGCACATTTTACTAATGCGCTGTTAAAATAATGAACTGCTGTGTTATTGACTTTAGACCAGGTTTTTGTTGGTCAATGGCGCAATCACTTCCCGCTGCCTCAAGATAGCAATACTCCCAGAATGCACCTGAACACACCTCCCAGCACACCCATGAGGTGTGTGCATTTGCTATTTAAGTGACGTGGACGCTTAAACTAGCAAAGACACTTGCGTCTGGCTTTGCGCTGCGCCGGGTGCAAGATAGGACCCTAGGTCTATTTTTAGATATATTCATGACATTGTATCATAAAAACTGTCCAATGAACCAATAGAGTAAGAAATCAAATTCTCGAGATAGGCACTGGGTCACAAAGGGATTGCTAAATGCCTACAGGGTAAAAGAATATCCTAGAGAATTTATAAAATAAACAAATAAAGATACAGAAACTAAATATAAACTATATAAAAAATAAATGAACGGATAATATTAGGAAAAAGTATTATAATACTATATTTGGAATGAACAAAAACAACATAAAGGGTACATATAATATATTAAATAAAATTAATAGAACTAGAACAAACACTAGCTACACCGATCCTTTCACTGACAAAGGTATGACAATCACTTATGTGAATGAGGTTGTTGAGGTGTTTCATAATGTCTTTGTTAGGTTGTGACCCAAACTAGCAAGAGAAATGAACTCTCCAGAAGAGAGAGGTGTTAAACAATACTACGGAGAAAGTAATCCAAGTACAATTTTTGAGAGATGTTGACAGATATTAAATCATTGATATTGTTAACAAGTTAAAGAATAAAATAATCTATGGATTGGAAAGGTATAGACATGACTTACTTATAAAGGTGCCCTGCCACACAAAACCGTTTTTACTTTTTCTTTTAGTATTTTTTGAAATATATATATTTTGAATAGCTCATTACTATTCATGAGCTCGCCCAGTTGCGCTGGATAAAGGATGCTGATAGCCAGGCTGTCATTGGCTAGCTGTTAGCCAATCAGAGTCAAGCAACTTAGCTCCTTGAATATTATTGAGAACTGGAACAAATCAAGCTGAGTCTTCCTGCAGGCTTTCTATACCACGCTACAATGGCTTGAAACAAGGTAACCAAGGTTACAGAGTCAATGGTAGAACTTCAGACATCACCACACAGTAATGAAATATGTGTGGCAATGCACCTTTAAGAAAATAATTCCTGGTATTGTTGTCCCTCTAATCTACATTTGCAACTGATCAATCAAAATCAGCAATTTTTCAAGTAAAAGGAAAATTGAAAACATATTTTTATTTAGTATAGGCCAGTGTCCTTACTTTCCCAGTTTTCAAAACTACTTGAAAAACGTTTTGTTGTACTGTTAGACAGTTTCATTGACAAGCATCAGCTGTTGATGGACAGTCAGTATGGGTTCAGAACAAATCAATCAACTTCTATGGCCTTAATGGAATTAATTGGAGACTTAACTAGTTCAATTGACAACCAGAAGTATGCAATGGTGTTTTTTTTTTAATTTGAAAAAAGCATTTAACACATATGATCATAATATTTTGCTAAAAAAGATGGAAATGTATGGTGTAAGAGGGGTAGGGCTCAACTGGTTAAAAAGCTTTATTGAAAACAGAAAACAATTGTACAAATGGGGGATTACAACTCAACATATTTAGATACTACATGTGGTGTTCCACAAGGGTTAATATTAGGTCCTAAATTAGTCATTTTATACATCAATGATATATCTAAAGTATCTTGTATTTTCAGGAGAATTGGGAAAGCTGAAATTGTGATTTGACTCAAACTAACTATCAATAAATCTGAATAAAACTAAATGTATGGTGTTTGGGAAAAGGGAAATACATTTGAATACAAAGGTTGTTGCGTTTTTTTACATTGTTAGAAATAGTTTATGAAAATATGTTTTTGGGAGTGACACTAGACCACAATTTATGCTGGAAACCCCATATAAATCATGTACATTCCAAGTTAGCAAAGGAGTATTGGTGTTTTAGGTCAAACAAGGTATATTCTGAACAACAAAACATCTCTCTTATATTACATCTCTCTTATATTACCATATTTGAATTTTTGTGTGGAAAAACCTACAGAAGCCCCCTACAAACAATGGGCCTCATTCACCAACCGTTCTTACGAAGAAATGTGTTCTTAAACCCTTCTTACGAACTTTTTACGAAGATTCTGGCATTCACTAATGTTTTCTTATCTAGGATTTGATCTTAGCTAAGAACAAAATCTACAAACACTGAAAAGCACTCTGATGCACATTTGAGTGATGACAATTTGCTCCAAATAACTGCATTTTACTTAATTCTACAGTCGTTTACAATGATAGTATTGTACAGTAATGTATTTCTGATCATTTGTTGAAAAATAAATCATATTATGCAAAAAAAAACACTAATTTACAATTTACATCAGCAATTAAACTGATTAAATCCTGCGTTATTTGGTGATTCATTGCAATATTCATAGAGCCAAAATGCAGTGGTAGAATGTAACAAAGTACAAATTCTTCGTTACTGTACTTAAAATGTTTGTTTTTTATTATTCCCCTTTTTTAATCATAGTTTCCATCTATTTCTCTCCACAGTGTCCTCCGCCATAAGACGCGTTCATATCTTATTGATTCGGCTGGACCTCTTCACATCTCCCCACGTCTGCTGCTTCACACTTTATTTGCTTACTTGCACGGTTAGAGAAAATAAAACCATCTTAAAATACATCCATGAATAAAAGCAACCACATTCCAATTCTAACAACACATTTCCGTTTTATGCTGGTTAGGATAGGAACTTCTTTTAAAAGCCAGGCCTTGTTTGTGGTAGAGGACACCTTATACTTTTACTAAAGTAAATATGTCTCTGGTTATTTGTACTTTTACTTGAGATTCAGAAACTTCTCCACCGCAACTCCGACCACCATCTCTAACGCAGTCTGCCGCTTCCCAGGAGGTGCACAGGAAGTGTCATGTCCTTATATGGGAATTTGCGGGGCGTTTTCTTATGCTAATTAGGAACAACTGGCACGCGCTTTCAATTACGAAGACGTGGGATTCATCAATCCTAAAAACACAGGTGCGAACAATTCTGTTGTTTAAGAACACGTCATGTATCCGACCTAGACTTTTATTAGAAACTTTCTTAAGAACATATTTAAGAGAAAACTTAGGAAGATATTGGTGAATGAGGCCCAATATGCACACAAAAAGCAATAAGGATAGTATACAATGTAGGTCATCGTGAGCACACTAATGCATTTTAAAATGGCACAAATGTACAAAGCGAGTACAAATTTACTTCCTGGCAACATAAAAAAAAAAAAAATCTTGGATACTATGATTTAAGAGGGAAACTTAAACGTATGCCCACAATACTCTTAAAAGCATGCGTGTTCCTGTTCGTGGGGTGACTTTCATACATTTTGCCTGGCCGATTAGCTTATTTGGCAGAGCGGGCGAACATATGCAGAGCTTTATTCCTAAATATAGAAGGTCCAGGGTTTGAGTCTGACCTGTGACAGTTTCCTGCATGTCTTCACCCCTATCTATCAGCTTTCCTATCAAATAGAGTCATATGTTTTAAAAATGGCTGTTTATTGAAAAACAATAGATAAAAAACACTTTGATAAGGGTATGGACATGTCAAAAAGGGTAGGACCAAAAAGCATTTTGCTTCTTCCTACTCCTTTTCGGACAAGAGTATTTATTTAATAGTATTTATTTATTTAGCTCATTCTTGCTTTTTATTAAAGCGAAATACGTTGTGTCTTTTGTGTGTGTGATTTTGTTTATTTTTTGTATGTTGTTCGAAATAAAACCATTCATTCATGGTCTATGATAAATTCTGCGCTAGTTCATTCTGACCCATCTTCACTAAAACCATTCTGGTCACTTTAATTGTGTTTATGTTGTATTTCCGGAACATAATATCCACTGTTTTTTCCCTGTTTACATTCTCCAGTCGACTCTTTGGGATTGCTGGAAAGTTTCCTAGAACCCCCCTTTGCTGCAGGTACCACTTGAATCTTTCAAACTCGTCGGTTGCCAAATCTTCAAAAATTTCCAAGACAACTTCTCGATCCGTCTCCATCTTTTCTTTCTGCAAACATCCAAAAGATCCAAAAAAACATCATCACCCTATGGAACTTTTTTTTTGTTTAAAAATATTAGTATCAAAACATTGGTTTTGTAGATTGTTATGATAACATTGTTTCAAGTAGAAGCCGAAAAATGTTGATTCGGAAATCTGTGTTTACACAAATTAAAAATTCAGGAGCATAGTGAAATGTGAAAAACATATTTGGAAGAGTGCTCAGTAAAAATGTGTATATGGGGACAATAACTTCTGGAGTAGAACTTTGCTCTAAAGTGACTACATGTAACTTTTTAAAGTTAAATTTTTCTGAAGCTCTTTGATTTTTCATACAATGGTCTGAAATGACCTGTAACAGCAAACAAGACTAACAGTGAAAAGAACATTATTTTTATACAGTTTTTAGTAATGCCTCTGCCCGGTTCTAATTTTTCCCATGAAGTCACAAAATGATTTGCGGCAGGTAGACGGCACTACAGTCACACATTCTGTAAATGATTCAAAACCAACTCCGAATTGGCCCTCAGGTATGTAATATATCTATTTCAATAATAAAATACTTTACTTTACAATTTGCGATGTGCTTGTACATCAGTATCCAACATTAAATTATGACCCCCTTAAGTCTTGGGATGATACATGTGCCTACAAAATTTTGTACATTTATGTGAAGCTCACCACAAGGGATAATTTGTTGAAATTTTGTAGCCGGCACTTCTGTGTAATTTTGCCACACACATGAGCAAGACCCATGAAATGCAACCTTTTTCACCACTTCTGACATGTATGTGAAGGTTTTACGACTTTTGAGGACTTAATAATAATTCCTTGCATCACAGAAGGGTCCTCACACCTGTTGGTACTCATGTTCAGGGGTTAAATCCTAAATAACTTCAATCTCAGTTTAGATGGACACACAGTAAATCCCAAATTAGAGGAACTAATGTATGTTAATGCAGTATATGGATTCTCTCGTTATGGAATGTATCTTTAATGTTTGCAAAGCAACAAAAAACAACTAGCCTGGCTCTGTCCAAAAGTAACAAAATCTGACTACCACCTTGTGTTTTGTTTGTTTAAAAATAACAGACCACATTGTAAGTCATTCTTCTGGGTTAAGAGGAACTAAGCCTTTCTGTGAAGCTAATTGAAAAATATTTCCTCAGTATTGACGACAAGCGAATGCCTCTGTATTAGAGTGTCTGCAGGCTGCAGCGATTGTTTGAAACTCACCTGAATTTGCGGAGGACCTTCCCGAATGTTATCAACAACGTCCACTTCTTCAAAACGGTCACTCTCTGAAAAAAAGACCAAATGAAATGATGTAAAATGTGAAAACTAATGCTGTAAATGTTTCTTTAAAAACAATTTCTAATCCAGCTAAACATGATTGGATTTCATTTAGTGAAACTACTTCTTGATCATGGAAGTAAAATAATTTAACTTTAAGTTCCTATTGCCATCGAGATATAATGTGTCCTTTAGCCTTGCTCTTGTACAGATTAAACAAGATATATATAACTTGTTTATTAGTGAGATTTAGAGATGATGGCAGATGGATTTTGTTGCCTTTTGGACAGAGCCAGGCTACTTGTTTTGCTAAACGAAGCTATAAAGCAAATAAAGGTTTATATCAGACAGAATTGTCAACTTGTTACACTCTGGTTCATAATTCAATCATGCTGCACTTCTAGACTTTCCAAATTATATCGAATAAAATTCTGATTGTAAAATAAATTCCACTTAAAACAATTTATCCATGGTTTTATATTTACAACAGTAGCTATGGAGTAGACTACGGGGGAGCCTATGACGTTACTAAAAACTAACTTGGCTGTGATTTGCCAGAGAGCCCGGTGCCAAGAATATGTACGCAAAGTAAACGCTAAAGAGACAGGTAAAGAGATGCGGCTACTCGCGGTATGCCAGATGGCCAGTACACCAATGTAACCAAGTAAAAACAAAGTGCCAACAACTGCTTTACAACAGCATTAGTCACACCCATGGCTTTTATTGGCTGATTGGCTTGATTCTTTTTTATTTATTTAGAAAAAGCTGTTTCATGTCACAATGCTGGCTGAATCAGTTAAATTAGTGGAGTGGACGAATTTAAAGGTCTGAACCCAGGCAATAGTAATATGTAAGTACAGACCTGAAGCCTGAGCAGTTTGAATTCTTTGAAACTGCTCTTTAATTCCCTTGTCTTGCTTTTCCTTTTGGTCCTAGAAAGACAAAGAGAAAGAGGCTGTTACACAAAATGATAAAAACAGTGATTTGCTGTGTTGTGTCTAAATGTTTGTCCCTCAGCATGACTTGAGGTTTCATGATGAGATTTGTTTCTCACCAGTTTCCTCAGCACTTCATAGACAGCGTCAAAAATTGCATGTTTGTGCTTCTGATAGAGTTCTTCTGTCTTGGTTGCACACTCTGTTGAACACAACATAGAGTACAGCTGCGACGTTAGAGCCATCGCATCACAAGCTACTTTTCTTTGTCAGTTCAGAGTTTTAGAGGTAAATGAAGGAGTTTCCTCACCAAGGGCTTGGGGCCTTTCTTCGGGTATATTGTCCCAACATCTCTGCATCAGTTCTTTCAACTCTGTCAACCCGTCAGCATCACCCTTAATATCATCTATTGGTGGACGCTGTCCCCGTGGGACGTGAAGCTCCACTATGGCGGGGTTTGCATCTACATTGGAGGAATTAACAAGTCTTTCTGTACAGCTCAGCACCAAGAAAACTAACACAAACACATTATTGTACCATGTGTCAGGAGAAAAAACTAAGATTAAGGTAGAAGATGTTTTGAGCATTATATTATAGCATTATTATAGTGAGGGTGGCTAAAGACACATCAGTCTCTTACCCTCATATGGTTGTTTCCCTGTGAGAATAGACCAAAGGAGTATCCCATAACTGAAAGACAGACAGAGAGAGTTACATGCCAGGATTACTATTCATGTCATTACAATCACACACTGGTTGGTTGATGGATAGGGTTTGTTTTCATCTGTTAATTGATGAGAGAATGACATTTAATGACATGAATAAAATCATTGCCTAAAGTCATCCTAGTATCTCAGTATACTTGTCTTACCTGAAAACAATTCACGCAAATGTTAAAGGACTATGTCACTGATATGTTGACTTTTGTGAGAATGAGCACAATCAATGACAACAATAAAATCAGGAAGTCACCTGATTATATATACTATAATACTCTTACCAATGCCCTCACATGTAAAGCACTATGTCACTGATGTTTTGACTTTCTGTCAAGACTAAACCTGCGCTAGACTTGGTTTACATGGGGGCAGGAGTGATCCTGTCTCCAGTTATTATTTATTATATGATAAATAAAGCGCTCTTATCCAAGTGCTGGTTCGGGCCTCTTGTACCTGTAGATATCAGAGGCTCGTTTAGGTTTATAGGGAGAGACAAATGCCTCCGGGGGCATGTAGTTGGTCGTCCCCAATCCATCGTCCTTCCTGGAAACTTGAGAGACACTGTAGGAAATCCGGGAAAGGCCAAAATCCGTAAGCTGCAGAAAGAATTAGCAAAGAAAGCAAGGTGTCGGAAAAGGGATTTACTTTGTGAGTATTTTCGTTTTATGCCACTCTACTTCTATTCCCCTGCATTTATTGTTTAGTTACTTTACAAATCAAAATTTTTGTAGACAAAGTATATGAAGAACTTATCAAATGTGTTTTGCAGTTTATACAGTACAGCTGAATTATTTAGTCCATTAATTAATCAATTACTCGATTGTATTAATTAGCAACTATTTTGATAAGCAACACTGTCAGAATATGAGGAATGTGATGGTTTAAATTATCTTAAGAAAATTGTATTTATTTGACACTTTCTATAGGATATGATATGAAAATGGCTACTTTTGGACATGACACAAAATGTAGTTTTTGATATTACTGCTGTGAGAATACGCACAATTGTAAAAAAAATAAAAAATAAAAAAGTGATTGTTATCGATTTCTATTTGAATAATCCAATATCAATTCATAATATCCAGAGAACAATCTCTTAATATTTGCCTTTTGCATGGAGCTTTAACCCCGTCAGTGCCGTGTGGCCTTTTGTTCTTAGCGTAACGAGATCTTTCCCTGTGAGAGACGAGCGAACCTAAGTTGAATCGAAACATAGCTGGAGCTGCTCCACTGAAGACAGCGCCTGGCCTAAAGGCAGATATCTGGTTGCATTTCAGATTAAAAAACTATAAAGACGGAGAAGACACGCAGGTCTTGACTTATATGACTGTATGGATACAAATACAGATATAAGCCTGACATGCCATCTAAAAGAAATAAGTCACTTGTGTTGACATGACGCATACCATCTCTGCAGCACACCCTCTGAACTAAATTGTGAGTGTCCCTGAAATATCCCAAATTGATATTTAATTGAATCGTAAATAAAATGTCTTTCTGAAATCAGTGCTAATGTGAAGTTATTAATTGAACAAGTTGTCTTTTTCAGTCAAACATCAGTTGTACTCCTCTTAATAATACTTCATACTGTACAATGTTAAGACCTGGAGTTTGGCTCTTTTAAAACAGTAAAACCCTTTCCCTTCCTTTTTATCGTTTCATCGTTGAGTCATTTCTGCTTAACAAAACAACTTTTGGGCTTACAGTACATGTCTTTCAGCCTTTATTTAGTCTCCATAAAGTGTGCAAACTATTATAACAATATAAAGTAAGCATGAGGCCTGACCTCCCCTGAAGGCCTGGGACTCACCTTGGCATTGAGAGCGTCGTCCAGCAGCACGTTTTGGGGCTTCAGGTCCTTGTGGAGAACGGGACGGGGCAGACTGTGGAGGTAGTTAATACCCAGAACCACTTGGTGAGCCAGTCTGAAGACCAGCGGCCAGGGTGGAGGTCCATCCAAGGCTTCCTGTAAGATAGTTTCCATAGTTACAGATCGACAAATAGTGTAGTTAGTTAGCAATAAATATGACTTGACTCCGACTGCTTTATATACACTACCATTTAAAAGTTTGGAATCATGTGTTATATTTATGTTCTTCTCATTTCCTTCAATATTAACTGTTTGAACATAAAAACTGCATAATTCAGACATTAACATTTGAATTTCTTTTAGAATGACAAAATTCAAATTTTAATTTAGTCAATCTTTTGTTCTGATGTTCTTTTTAAATATTATATTCAAAATTTTTACTTGAAGCAGAATAATTTTTTACAGAGTACCTCTAAGTAAAAGATGAGTAGTTCTTCCAGCCCAGGTTAGCTGTAGGGAGGCCAGTGATCCTCTCTCCATGAGGTCCATGACCACACCAAGCTGTGTTGACAAATCAGACTTGGCGTTTGGTGGTCGACCCTTGAAGACCCCTCGGACAGCCATGACATACTGGCTGGTGGCTTGACGCATCATTTCAATCTCACGCAGCAAAGATTCATTGGTCCTGTGTGTTTGTTTGCATTATAAGTGATTCACTCAACTTAATGTAATCATAAACAGACAACGCTTTGTAAGCACTTACCCGTCATCAGGACGAAGCAGTTTAATGGCCACGTCACACGCCCACCGACGATGCCTGGCTTTGTAGATTTGTCCGAATCCTCCGGAGCCAATCAACTTCCAGCCCTCGAGGCTGGAGTCTTCAATAAACTGTTCCATATTTCACTAGAGGAGCAAATTATTCATGATAATGAAACCTTTACAAGTCAAAAGAATGACATGCATTGTAGCTTATGCATGTGTCTGACATGATGAAAGCATTGTGGGTATTACATCTTGTTAATATTGGAGAAACTATGTCCAAAATAAGGCATTCCACGTCCTATGGGGTGCTAAACATGTGTGATCAAAATCACTATAAAGTCTTACAATGCTAACAGGTTTTGATGTGTGCACGTGAGAACTTTTGTTGATTTTTTTTCAAGTATAGCAAGGGCAACAACAAAACAACAAAAATGCATATGTCAGTGTATCACTCAAAATGATTACTAATTTGAACATTGCTGCGGAGATTTGTGTGTTTTTGTGAATCCTAAAGTCATCAAACACAATGCTAATTAAAGCATGAAATCCAAGATAGCTGACTTCCTGTTGGGTGACAGGAAAGAGCAATGATCAAATTTCCTAAACATACAACGAACATTATCCCAACCCAAAGTGTGCTTATGGGGAGGCCAGGTAGTCCACTGGCCACGCCCAAAACTAATCACTGCAGAACTTTACAATTGATGCCAGTTCTGACGACTGTAACAACTTTTCAACTTCACAATTCATTGAGCATCCAAAGCTTCTCAAAAATATGGAAGTTCAGCAGAATATTAATAATCTCTACAAAAGCAATTTGGGTCCTCTGACCATTCTGTGTTAGTTAGTTAGTCTACATTTTCTCTTCCTTAGCCATGACGCTGTTATGCGTAAATCACAACACTTCTCAATATCACTTCCAATGTAGTCTGTGTGATCCGCAGTTATACACAGTATACCCACTAAGAAAGCTCCAGGATTTCCATATACCCATTTAAAAATGCCCAACATACTTTCCATTGTATTTTTGACATATTTTTAATTGTCATCTGTGTTTTTTTCTTCACATAGGCTAAATAAAGGTATTTCTACCGTAAATTGGTGCATAAAAGTGTATCCGAATACAGCACACACACTACAATACGTTAAACTACACTGATCATTTCCTTATCAATCAGGCACAAGATCTGACCATAATTACACTTTTGTTTTCCATAAACTGTCGTTGCTTTAGCCTAATATTTAAGTTGCAACCCTGGGAATTGGTAAGCAATCGTGAGAGAAAAGAAAAAAACTATAAAAACATAATTCAAACCGATGTGCGCATTGGCGACACCCGTATGGCTCAAGAAGCCGACAAATGCGTAATTCCCTCCGCTGAAAATCTACATCTTTCATAGAAATACACATCAGGGAATGTTAATGGGGTTGTCTGTCTCTAAATGTTTTGATTTTTATGAGCGCACCCCTCCTCTCTCCGTGCATCAAGCTCCGTGCATCAGTAGGCAGTGCTTTTACACCAGTTGCTCTCTAATCTCCAACATTACCTGCTCCCGAGCAGGTAGGTGTTCAGCATCATTTACCACGGCGATTTAACCGGGTAAATCGGTGGATAAGAAGTGATCCACCGTCATGATACACAAAACCCTGGCTTGAACCTGAAATTACCTCGTTAACGCCAAATCTTGCTTCGTAGTACATGCCTCTGGTGTCTGTGTGCATCTGATCCTAGGATGCTGTTAAACCCTTATAACTGGGAAGCTCACTTGGTAAAACAGGCACCCATATGCAGAGGCTCAGTCCTCGACACAGCGGCTCAGGGTTTGAGTCCAACCTGCAGCCATTTGCTGCATGTCTTCCCCTTCTCTCTCTCCCCTTTCCTGTCTACAGCGGTCCTGTCTATGAAAGGCTAAAATGCCCCAAAAAATATCTTTAAAAAATATGTTTACTTATTATTAGTTGTGCTTTAATGTATTATTATTTTAACTCAAAATCTGTTGCAGTTTCAGCGCAGTTAGTATATACATAATAAGTTTATACATTTAGGTAGATAATACTTTGTTAATGGTTAATAATTGTTTAGTAAATCATCTAATATAATATAATCAAACAATATTTGGATGGCTATTATAAAGTTGCAACTAATGCTTATAATAATTAGTTAATGAATAATAAGTGGTTTATAAAGAATCAAGTAACAATAATTTGGCCCCATTAATTCACTTTTTGTTTATACATGCTTTACAGAGTCTTAATTAACCATTAACAAGGTAAGAATAATCATCAGATGCAACATTAATAATTAATAGCCATCCAAATGTTTATTGATGGTTTATAAACAATTTATCAATCATTAACAACATGTTATGATGTGAGCAACATAAATTATTAAGGGTCCGTGTTCATTTCAGGGAACTCAGATCACAATCAAACTGCTGTTGGTTCTACTTAAGAAACACAAATAACTTTACATGCAAATCTTTCTTAAATCAATGTTTTTCAAATCAGAAAGATATTCTACAACATATTTCAAATATATATTTTAAATCAGCATGCGGAAACCTTTCTACTGTCCAGTTAAACAGCAACACAGCACAATGTGATCAAAGTGATCCTGATTATCAGACATTAACAGATTCCTCTGGTAGGATTCTCACCTGCTGAACTTCGCTCAGACTCTTTCCACCTTCATGTGTTGATGAAACACTGGGAGAGACAAAGCTGCTCATTTCTCCCTTGTTCTTCCGGGTGTCAGTGTGTGTCACACCTTTATAAATTCAGTTCAAGTCTTAAAAAAAACACACCAGTGACGTCAAAACTTGTCCAACAGGTGGTAGACAGCCAATCACATTCTTCTGCAGTGATTTCCCACCTACATTTCAAAACACATTAAACAATAGGGAAACTTTAAAAAATCTGTGCACCATCTACAATCAAAACAATGACAATTTAGTGAAGCCCCTCAAAAATGTGTTTTATAAAGGCCTTAATTGGAATACTGCACCAAAATTATCACAAAGGGAGTTATATTAAAGGAACACGCCGACTTATTGGGAATTTAGCTTATTCACGGTAACCCCCAGAGTTAGACTAGTCCATACATACCCTTCTCATCTCTTATTGGGACTTTATCTTATTCACTGTAACCCCCAGAGTTAGACTAGTCCATACATACCCTTCTCATCTCTTATTGAGACTTTATCTTATTCACTGTAACCCCCAGAGTTAGACTAGTCCATACATACCCTTCTCATCTCTTATTGGGACTTTATCTTATTCACTGTAACCTCCAGAGTTAGACTAGTCCATACATACCCTTCTCATCTCCGTGCGTGCTGTAATGCTGTCTGATGGTTCCAGCATTAGCTTAGCTTAGCACAGATCCTGCAGGTAACAGGTTCCAACTAGCCTACTGCTCCAAATTGTGACAAAAGTGACAAAATAACTCCAACATGTTCCTATTTACATGTTGTGATTTATAGAGTCACAGCGTGTACAAAAAAACAACGTAACATGAGACACAGCCATCTTCTAACAGTAAACAAACCGGGAACTATATTCTCAGACAGGCTTGCTGCGAGCATATCACTCCGCCCAAGTACTATATTCTTCCGCCTGAGAATATAGTTCCCGGTTTGTTTACAGTTAGAAGACGGCTGTGTCTCATGTTACGTTGTTTTTTGTACACGCCAGACTTATAAATCACAACATGTAAATAGGAACATGTTGGAGTTATTTTGTCACTTATTGGGAGCAGTAGGATTACTGGAACCAGTTACCTGCAGGATCTGTGCTGGGCTGATGCTGCTGGAGCCGTCAGACAGCGTTACAGCACACATGGAGATGAGAAGGGTATGTATGGACTAGTCTAACTCTGGGGGTTACAGTGAATAAGATAAAGTCCCAATAAGTCGGCGTGTTCCTGTAAGGATAAAATTCATTTAAAAACAAATTTGGAACCTAAATTGGAAATATGTCTGAAATAATGAGAGCAATGCGTGTAACAAATGTTGTGAATATCAAAGCAACTATGTCCAAATTATAGCCTTCCACTAATTAGGGGCCGCTATGAAGCCACTAAACAAGCCTGGATTAAATTGCCGTAAAATCTTGCAATATTCACAGGTTTTGTGGGTTTTTCAAGTATGGCAAGGGCAACAAAAATACATATATCAATATATCAATTGAAATGATTACCAGGTTGAACATGGCGTCAAAGTTTTCTGAGTTTTTGTGGATTCTAAAGTCCTCAAACAAGTGTTTGTAAAATGCAAATGAATGGAATCCAAGATAGCTGATTCCTGTTGGGCAACAGGAAAGTTACATTTCGCAAACATTAACCCTTGTTGGCTTCCATTCGACCATGCATCTTCCTCTCGGGTCAAAACTGAAAATCACTTTTTCTAACGTTTTTGTCTCTTTTGGCGCGTTTTTCAATGTTTTTGGCACTTTGACGTTTAACACTCCTTTTCACTACCATGTATGAATACCACTAACACCAACATATCACTAGATTTACACATTAATTTGGAATTCATGGTCAATAAACCTTACTTATAGAAAACTATACATACCTAATACTTGAGTTAAAAAGAAGAAGTTATGAATTATTTAGACTAATATTAAAGGAAGGATAATCACAGAAGTGTATATGTCAACGTTCAGTTGAAATACTGTTTCGAAACCTTTCTATTTCTTTTCAAATGCAAAAACATTTAACAAAACACCCAAAATTCACTGAAAGTAGAGATCCGATCTTATGTCGTACTTGCGAAGCGCGTTGTGTGGAATCATCCATCCATGTTGTTTTTGAGTAATTAAAATTAGGTAGTTAAAAAGAGACCCATATTTCTGAGATAGACATTTAGAAAACGGATCGTATTTGACCCGAAGACAACACAAGGGTTAAAGGAACTTTATCCCAAACCAAAATGTGCTTTTAGTGACGCTATGGATCTCACCTGCTTTACTCACTTCTGGTTTATCTACAGACTCTTTCCTCCTTCATGTGTCGAGGAAACCCTGGGAGAGACGAAGCTGCTCTTTTCTTCCTTTTCCGATCTATCCTTTCCCTCAGACTTTATTTCTCTTCTGCCATTCCGATGCTGCAATCTACCCACACACGCACACACACTCAAGGGTGGGGGTCCATGCAGCGCGACTTCCTCTTCTGCTCTGACGAACACAATAACATCCGGTTCCTTCTTTTGCTACTCTATCTGATGAACAACACTATATCCTTTAAACACTGTTTACCCCCTTAATTTACTCTTCACGGTCAAATTTTTTGACCAGACAGTTTTAACTGCTCTTATTTAAACATAAATACCAATAAAAATGACAAAAAGTATTTCTAATAGAACATTTATTGTAAAAAGAACCTTATTAGAACCCTAACATCTACAACATGTGGGTGTGTGTGTTTCTGTGTGTGCGTGCATGCACGTGTGTCCGAACATTGGTGGTTCACATGCATGAATAAATCACTCAAAATTCAAAGAAAGTAGTCACAATTAATTGTTCGTGTTCAAATGCCTTTTTTTACAGGATATCATAAGGTCTTAAGGCAATCTGATGAAGAATGACATATTTATGGTACAGGGAATGTGTAAATCGGTCATTTTTGACCAGAACAGTGTTAGAAGGATATATTGTATAAACCAGTGTTTCTCAAATGGGGGTACGCGTATTCCTGGGGGTACTTTGGAGTACTGCAGGGGGGTACGTGATCTTTTTGCAAAATGCTCATTTAAAAATAGGTCATGCATAATTCCTAAAATAATTATACTATAATAATAAATGAATTAAGTGATGGATCCGAAATTCTAATTTGAAATCCATCCATCCATCTTCGTCCGCTTATCCGGTGTCGGGTCGCGGGGGGAGCAGCTCCAGCAGGGGACCCCAAACTTCCCTTTCCCGAGCAACATTAACCAGCTCCGACTGGGGATCGGCGTTCCCAGGCCAGGTTGGAGATATAATCCCTCCACCTAGTCCTGGGTCTTCCCCGAGGCCTCCTCCCAGCTGGACGTGCCTGGAACACCTCCCTAGGGAGGCGCCCAGGGGGCATCCTTACCAGATGCCCGAACCACCTCAACTGGCTCCTTTCGACGCAAAGGAGCAGCGGCTCTCCGAGCTCCTCACGGATGACTGAGCTTCTCACCCTATCTCTAAGGGAGACGCCAGCCACCCTCCTGAGGAAACCCATTTCGCCGCTTGTACCCTGGATCTCGTTCTTTCGGTCATGACCCAGCCTTCATGACCATAGGTGAGGGTAGGAGCGAAAACTGACCGGTAGATCGAGAGCTTTGCCTTCTGGCTCAGCTCTCTTTTCGTCCTGGCGGTGCGATAGATTGAATGCAATACCGCACCCGCTGCGCCCGATTCTCCGACCAATCTCCCGCTCCATTGTCCCCTCACTCGCGAACAAAACCCCAAGGTACTTGAACTCCTTCACTTGGGGTAAGGACTCATTCCCTACCTGGAGAAGGCATTCCATCGGTTTCCTGCTGAGAACCATGGTTCTCAGCTAATTTGAAATGTAGCATTTAAATATTTTTCAGGTACAAGGTTGTTGTTTAGTAAATCTATCACTCCCGACACTGTATTGTTCCTCTTTATATAGATGTTTAGTGCTGGTCAGGGGGTACATTATTGAAAAAAGTTTGAGAACCCCTGGTATAAACTATAAGTAAAAGCTTAAGCAAAGCATCTGTGCGTTGAGTCTTTCTTTGCATGGGCATTACAGACGTGTCTCACCCGGAGAGATCTTTCAACCATTTCCTCAATGACTGCACACAGCTCTATAACAATGACCACAACACCCTTAAACTGACATTCTTATTTGACACATGCACCTTTAAGCATTAACTGGCAGTATTAATGCTATTATTTCCACACATTCTTCTGCAGTGATTTCCCACCTAAATTTCAAAACGCATTAAAAACAATAGGGAAACTTTAAAAAATCTGTGTATCGGCATGTTTAAATACATTTTCTGAGCAGCATCTTGTAAAAGTTAACACTATCTACAATCAAAAGCAATGAGTGTGAACAGGGCAAATAATCTAAAACATCAGACAATAAATAAGTCTAGAAATGACAAATTCTGCATATCTGAATATTTCATGCTTTATCAAACTAAATGTTCCATCAAACTGTTTCAAATACAGCTAACATGAGACACTGGAGCAGCTGATCCTGGACCAGTATAATTAAAGACATTAAATAAGGTCAATGGACAATGTGTCTCAGGACAGTATATGACTATAAAAACCTCAAAAACATATCTGTTACAAAATCAAAATTCTGGAATAAATTATTTCCATATTATCCCCAAATTTAGTGAGGCCCCTCAAATGTGTTTTTTAAAGGCCTTAATTGTAATACTGCACCAAAATGATCACAAAGTGAGTTATATTAAAGCAACACCAAAGATTATTTTGTACCTTAAAATAATGTTTCCAAAATCGTTTCAGTGGTTCATCTACTCATAACAGAGTGAACGGCACTTCTGCATTCACTTTGCAGCCCACTACCGGCTATAACCGCACTATGCAAGTTTGCCAGATCGGGTAGTGGATCTGTAGTTCGAATGAGACATAAGAATACTGGTAACGGTAATGGACAATTCCACTTCCAACCTGTAGGGGGACCTAAGAGGAAAAGTGGGATCAGATTAATTTAAAAACAAATTTGGAAATTAAATTGGAAATATGTCTGAAATAATGACAGCAATTTGTGTAACAAATGTTGTGAATGTCAAAGCAACTATGTCCAAATTATAGCCTTCCACTTATTAGGGGGCGCTATGAAGCCACTAAACAAGCATGAATTAAATTGAAAGAGCAATGATCCTATTAAATTTCGGGAAAATTGAAGGAACTTTATCCCAAATGAAAATGCGCTTTTAGGGACACTATGGAGCCTGATGGCCACACTCAAAACATAATCACTGAGGGGCCCTCAGTAGCCACTAAGTCCCCCCTCCCCTCTGGTCCATTTAGAAACGGTTTTAAAGCCTCTGGGACAGCTGGGACCTGAACTGTGCTAAAGCTGGGACCTAAACTGTGCTAAAGGGTTTTCAGTGTTACCATGTTAGTCTCACTGTTGGAAGATGGCAGTATTCAAGCACTGAACATTTCATTTATGTACTTTACTTCAGAGTATTACGAGTAAAAAACTCAGCCAGGTGTGTGAGGACAGTGTTTGAGAGGCAGGATTAGTGCAGTTTCTGTATTCTTTGTTGCTATTGCACACCTTTTCCAACTTTTCCCCAGTAATTACGTACATTAGTACACACAAAACATATATAACACTGTTTTCACATGCACACTGTTGCGGCTGTAAGCAGTCCAAAATATTCTTCTTCTTCCACACGTAAAATACATTTAGCACTGTAGTTACCAAATGTAATTGTTACCTGGTGAGTAGAATAATTGCGTTCATGCAGCGTGATGCGGTCAACAAAAGTGTTCGCTCCCAAGCTCACCCCCCCCCTCTGTCAATGCCCAAAAACCCAGGTGCACAGGTGAAGCAAACAAATAGACTACCACCCACAACATCAAAGCACAACACAATAATCAACAAACAACATGAATAAGACCATAAACAGCCAATATGTGGCTCCTACACACACTGTCCTCACAAACACTGTCCTCACAAACACTGTCCTCACAAACACTGTCCTCACAAACACTGTCCTCACAAACACTGTCCTCACAAACACTGTCTCACATACCTTGTCCTCATATTCCCCTTAGGCAGATAAGGCAGAGGAAGGAGGAAATATAACACACTTCTGATTGGCTGACAACTACCACCTGTTGAACAGGTTTCGACGTCACTGATCTTTTTAAAAAAACTTGATCTGAAGTTATAAGGGTTTAACAGCATCCTAGGATCAGATGCACACAGACACCAGGACAGATGAGGAAGAAATGTAGTAGTTCTGTAGAATTTTTCTCTGTGCTAAATAATAATTACTGTAGAAGGATTTACATATAAGGTTGTTTGTGTTCCTCAAGTAGAGCCAACAACAGTTTGATTGTAATCTGAGTGTCTTAACTGGTCTGACAGCTTAGATTGACCTGGCTTTGAATTTTTTTTTTTTTTTTTTATCGTAATACTCTGAAGTGAAGTACATAGATGAAGTGTTCAGTGCTCAAATACACCCATCTTCCAACAGTGATACTAACATGGTAACACTGAAGACCCTTTAGGACAGTTCAGGTCTCAGCTGTCCCAGAGGCTTTAAAACAGTTTCTAGATGGACCAGAGGCATCCCAGGGTGGGAGGGGACTTTGTGGCTGCTGAGGGGAGAAAACATGAATTTATAATTTGGTCCCTAACACTGTGGCATGAGGACCCTATTATTTGTGTAGAGATTATTATTATTCTGCTGCACAATCTTATTTTTGAGAAGTTTGGAATTCTCGAAAACTCACGAAAATCGTCAAAACTGGCATAAATTGTAAAGTTCTACAGTGATTATGTTTTGGGTGTGGCCAGCAGGCTCCATAATGTCTCTAAAAGCACATTTTGGTTTGGGATAAAGTTCCTTTAATGTTCGCGAAATTTAATAGGATCATTGCTCTTTCCTGTCGGCCAACAGGAATCAGCTATCTTGGATTCCATTCATTTGCATTTTACAAACACATGTTTGAGGACTTTAGAATCCACAAAACCTCGCAAAACTTTGCAGCCGTGTTCAAACTGGTAATTATTTCGATTTATATATCAATATATGCATTTTTTTTGAGCTTGCCATACTTGAAAAACCCACAAAACCTGTGAATATTGCAAGATTTTACGGCAATTTAATTCATGCTTGTTTAGTGGCTTCATAGCGCCCCCTAATTAGTGGAAGGCTATAATTTGGACATAGTTGTTTTGATATTCACAACATTTCTTACACGCATTGCTCTCATTATTTCAGACATATTTCCAATTTAGGTTCCAAATTAGTTTTTAAATTAATCTG
This sequence comes from Perca flavescens, assembly GCF_004354835.1. NCBI lineage: Eukaryota > Metazoa > Chordata > Actinopteri > Perciformes > Percidae > Perca > Perca flavescens. The sequence continues at coordinate 31,916,841 of NC_041348.1, forward strand.
ATCCTTAATATAACTCATTTTATGATCATTTTGGTGCAGTATTCCAATTAAGGACTTTATAATTACACATTTTTGTGGGGCTTCACTAAATTTGGGGATAATATGGTAAGTAATTATCCCCAAAGTAATTTATTCCAGAATTTGGATTTTGCAACAGATATGTTTTGGAGGTTTTGGAACATTTTCATATCATATACTGTCCTGAGACACATTGGCCCTCATTTATCAACCTAACGTAGAAACCAGCGCAGATATGAGCGCAGAAATCATCTTACGACAGGCTTCACGTGGGATTTATGAAACGTTCGTATCACAACAATCAGAGCGTAAGAATGGTCGTACATTGATAAATGCAGCGGCTGGAAATGATCGCAATTTAAATATCACGCCCCAATATATTCTGGGTTTTGAGGCCTCGCCCCTACAATTCACGACATGGCGAGACGTAATCCGGATGAGAAGCGGCACTTTTCAGACGTGGAGATTGAAACCCTGATGTCTCCGGTTCATTTGCACTAACGTGTGGACTATCTGGCAGCCTGGAAACTGGTATCAAAGGCTGTAGAAAGAATGCGGGATGAAAAGAGATCACTGATGCGGTCAACAGTGTTGCCGTAGTAAATCGGACTCCAGCTGAAGATTAGCTTAAGTTTAATTTATACATCCTTGACACATTTTCTATAGTCCTAATAGTAATATACAGGCTTCTACTGCAATCTCTTAGGCCTACATGGTGTACCTATATTTAAATAAACACACGGTAGCGGAGTTTATGCAGCGTTTTTCATTTTACTCGTGTTTTTTTTCATGAGTCAGAACGAGACAACAGCTGATGGAGAGCGCATGTCCTCCGCCCCCATGCTGGACCACCACCCCGACCCTGTCTCCTGACAGCAGAGGGGCTGGAAAAACAAGCCGAAATAACTCGGTCAATGGCAGGAATAAATCGTTCACGACATAGAAATGAAAACCTGAATAATAAATAAAAATGTTGTGCATCGTCACGTTTCCTGTATTGAATATCATTGCCAAACATAACACTATAGGCTAAACCTTTTAAACGTGAGGAATAATAATATCCTGTCTCCTTCAGTTGGTGGCTGTTCTGGACTCTGCTCTCTGGGCATCGGCTCATCTGGCTCCATCGCTACATTTATGGCACCCGGTTTCCCTGCGAGATGTTGTGCAGAACCCCCACAGGCTAAAACAATATTATAGGCCCCCCCCCCCCCCACCTACTGATGCGAGCCATCTGCCCTTAAACAATCCGATGGAGCGCTCCACCATGGTGCCACGGTGTGCGTGCGTGTGCACTGTTGTACCGGCTCATAGAGGTCCTCTAAAAGAGCCAGATCTGCCATTGCTGATAGGTGATCAGCTGATGACTTCTCCTTCTCCTGTTAAACTGATGATATGCTGCACCGCGAGGCCCCGCTGACGCAGAAACCTGCGTACACGAGTTCAGACCAGACGTGAGATTTGATCGCAGCCTACGCTCACGTTCAAATTGACAAATGCCGAGCTTGGCGTAGGAATCGGCGTACGCCTGTTTTAGGTCGTACGCACGTTTCATAAATGAGGGCCAACGTCTTCATGATCACTGTAGTTTCCAAATATCCTCTAATTAGCAGACAGTCCTCACAAACATACTGTCCTCATGAACACTGTAGGAAATCACTGTCCCCTTTTTGATTGATTGAAATGTATTTCAGCATTTAAAAGAAAACAGAAAGGGTCACACACACACACACACACAGACAGAGAGGGTCATACAGAAAATATTGATACTACACAAATCAGAAAGCATGTCAAGGTACATGAATGACAAACATTTGATAAGTTTGATCAGATGTCTGGAAAAGGAGTGGGAAGAACTACACATTTATCTAATCCTACCGTTAGTTAACAAGCTTTCTCAGTCAAAATTCTTCATAACGCATGCAAACATATACTTATGCTTACCAAATCTTGTATCTTACAATATACAATTTATTTCTCAAATGTTTATATCAAATAAATATATTTAATTTCTTACATATTTACAAAAACTCATTACACTGTCCTTATACACTGTCCTCAAATATGCTGTACTTAAGCACACACACACACAGACACACAAACAAACGCACACACAATAACACAAACACACACTAACACACAAACACACACAAAGACACACACACACACATACACAGACACACACACACACATACACATACACACACACACTAACACAAACACACACAAACACACTAACACACACAGACACACACACACACACACTAACACACAGACAGACTAACACACACACACTAACACACTCACACACACACTAAGACACACACACACACATACACACTAACACACAGACACACACTAAAACATACACACTTACACAAACATACACTTACACAGACACACATTTACACACACATACATACATACGCATACGCACACACACACACACACACAAACACACACACACACACATATACACACACACAAACGCACACACACACACACACACACACACACACAAATAAACACAAACACACAAGCACACACAATAAAACAAACACACACATACAAACACACAAAGACACACATGCACACACACACACACTAACAGACACACTAACACCCACAACACACACACACACACACACACACACACACACACACACATATACATACGAACACCCACTAACACACACACACGCATACATACGCACACACACTAACACACACACACATATACACAGACACACCCACCAGTGCAAAGTTAAACACCGCAATACCATCTCTGACCACTAGGGAACACACATGACCACGTGGGGACCTTGATTCGGTCCCCGTGAGAAAAAATGGTCCTCATGAGGTGAGTGCTATGTCAGGTCCAGGATCCCACCAGGATAGAAAAAAAAAAACACACACACACACACACACACACTAACACAAACAAACACACACTAACACACTAACCGGCAATTTCCACTGACTGCAGAACGTCTGTTTCCCGACTCCGTCCCAGATACGCAGAGCTTCTATATTTTTGATTAGTGCGGGACAGGAAGTGGAGCGCAGAAACAAAATAAATATCCGGTTAATTTTCAAAATAAAATACGCCGTGCTCACGGCGGATCATATTTCCCTGCACTGCACCTCGAAAACACAGCACAGAGTGGTTTCCCCTCTACTCCTCTGGATGGAAACAAACTGTTGTTGGTTTTGTGGTTCAATTCTACGTGAATTCGTGAGATCTCGTCGGGTCCTCGTGACTTCAGCTGTCCCGGTGGGTGTTGGTGGACGGCGGAGCCGGTCCACAGCTGTTAGGCATCCAGTGGAAATCCCCGGTTACACACTAACACACAAACACACACTAAAACACACACACACTAAGACAAACACACAGACACACACAAACACACACTAAAACACACACACACTAAGACAAACACACAGACACACACAAACACACACTAAAACACACACACACTAAGACAAACACACAGACAGACACACACTAACACACACTAAATCACAAACACACATTAACACACAAACACACAAACACACACACACACACACTAACACACACAAACACACAAACACACAAACACACACAAACACATACACACACACACACGCACACACACACACACACAGACACAAACACACACTAAAACACACACAATAACACAAACACACACTAACACACACTAAATCACAAACACACACTAACACACAAATACACACACACAGACACACACACACACTAACACAAACACAAACAAACACACACTAACACACACACAGACAAACACCAACACACACAAACACACACACACAAACACACACTAAATCAAACACACACTAAGACAAACAGACACACACACACACAGACAAACACCAACACACACAAACACACACACACACACACACAGACACAAACACACACACATATGCACACACACAAACAGACACAACCACACACACAAATACACGCACACACACACACACACACAAACACAATCCCACACACACACACCCACACTAACACACACACACACACACACAGACAAACATACAGACATACACACACACACACAGACATACACACACACTAACACAAACACAAACACACAGTAACACACACACAGACACACACAGACACACAAACACACACTAAACAAACACACACTAAGACAAACAGACACACACACACACACACACAGACAAACACACTAACACAGACACACACACACACAGACACACACACAGACACACAATCACAGTCCTCATAAACACTGTTCTAAATACATGTGTGAGTCTGTGTATGCAGGATTTATTCCATTTGTCAAATGTAAACAAGACTTATTTCAGGACACTTTGGAGATAGAGTAGGTCCAGACCACACTCTATAATATACCCAAAGACCCAACATTTCCCCCCAAGAGCAAGCATTTGGTGAGACAGTAAGGTGACCAGATGTCCCGAAATCCAAGCAGTTGTCCTGAATCCCGAAACCTGCCCCAATTGTCCCGAAAATTAGAGCAAAGTCTCCAGAGCAGACTCTCAAGTAGGCTAATAGCCCGGAGAGTTTAACTACATGTACCGCATTTTTTAAGAAAACGTGCCGCATAATCAAGGATTTTTGCCTGGCTGTAACAATCACAAAAAAACTCCGCATTTTTCTGGAAGGACTGTCTGGTCAGCTGAAATTTAATATACATTAATATATGTCAACATAGGACAATACAGACGACATTTTCCCTAGAAATTACATTTACAGTTTTTCTTGATTGCTTTGATACAGCAGTCAACTCAAACTCCACATTTTCAAAACAGTTAACACACAGGCCGAAACAGTGGCACTCATGGTCAAAATGAAACATTTGGTTTGCAAAAGGCTCTAACTGTGCCAAAACATTTAAAATATGCAACAAAAGCAAATTTTGCATTCAAACAACACAACTTGCAAACAAGTGTATGAGCTCTTCCAATCAACCATTGCACAGTGGACAACAAAACACAAAATACAGCACTCAGTGTGAATCAGTGCATCATTGCTTGTCATTGTAGCCTATTACTGTACGGAGCTTTCATGCCAGAGACATTTGTTGTCAAATTTGCCATCTTGCCAAGAATTGGATCCAGAATCAGAAATGATTTGATGCAAATTTTATTGATTCCATTGATTCTTATTTTCAAACTGTGGCTGAAAACTGAAATACTGTAAATATTACACAAAATACATGTAAACCAAACCAAAATAAAATCTATTAGAGTATAAGAAATTAAGAAAATACAAATAAAATATATTACAGTAAAGTATAAACATCTATTATTGTAGAGTATAAGAAATAGCCACTATTGATACTCTTCTGTCTTGACGATGGGGCCACATGGCCTAACCCTGCTGACTGATTGCTAATTGAATATTTGTGTCAATGAGTGTCAAACAGGTGCTTCAGTGATTTCATACTGATGTAGGTAGTTTCTAATAGTTAGGAACAGATGGTTTCTTTTTGGTTACCATAGCTAAAACAATGGAGCTTGGACTGCTTGAATGACATCCGTGTAAACTGTTCTGCAAAAGCGTTCGGAAAATGTGTCAATCCATTGAGAAAGGGTTAACACATTTGCAAGAGGTGTCTTCTGCTCTGCTGAGACAGTGATGATGAAAACCAAGTGGATCCCAGTTTCTTTAAGCAGGTCAAAGCAATCAAGAAAAACTGTATATATCCCCAAATGGCTTTTTCAATTATGTAATGTTTACGTTGCGTGCTGAAAAAGGTAATTGTTGGCTGAATTATGTTCAGAGGCAATGTTTTTTGAGTTAATATAGCGCTATATTTATGAACTGCACCAGAGTTGCAGAGAGGTATTATATTATAGGTGTAACAGAGGTTTCAAGGGTCATACATTTGATCACCTTGAATGTTAGACATTTACTGTCCAAGATCCATAGATTTAAAAACAACCATTATTGCATGTTCATTGTAAAGGTACAAAACAATGATGTTGACTATAGGAGCTTGCACACCGCTCCAACAAATACCAACAAACTCCAACATTTGTCTTGTTGGTCTTTAGACTTGGTTCATAAACCAACTGCCAGTCCACACTTCCCAGACAGTAACAGACAAGACTGACTTTTGTCACCTATAGTCCTACCTTTTCTTATTTGAGTTTTAGTGTAATATAACAAGGATGAAGTGGAGACCTTGTTGAATGTGGCCAAAGTAGTTCTGGTCTACCTGGCCTGTAAAGCTGCTTGCCGTGTACAGGAGAGACGGCAATCAAGGCGAGCCAGGAGGAGACTGTGGTGGAAACCTTGGATATTGCGACATGTAAAACTGGGTGTCTATCCTAACTTGTGTCAAGAACTTTGCTCAAAAGATACTCCAGCTTTTGCAAATTTTGCCCATTTTGCTCCTCAAGATTTTGAGGAATTACTCACTATGGTTACTCCACTAATTGCCAGAAAAAAACACCCATTTTAGAGACAGCATTTCAAGCTGTTAGAATGTTGTCAATTGTTGGAAAATGGGTTGCGTTGGTCCGATATTCAGACCAGACTGGACATGTCCAACTCTACCAACTCCATCCAACAAACACCAACAAACACAGACAGACGGCCCACACTGACCCAACTGTTGGAGTTTGTTGGAGTTTGTTGGTGTTTGTTGGTGTTTGTTGGTGTTTGTTGGCATTTGTTGGAGCAGTGTGCAAGCTCCTTATGACTACTTTTCAGTCCTGTGGTTTATATGTTGTGGTGGACAAGGCTTCACTTTGGTCCTTAGTTGGCTCATTGATTGTGTCTTTTTTTCCTCAGAAATGGTGACATAATCTCCTCATAAGTTAGTTTTCTATCCTCCTTGTGTTTGGGTATCTCACTAATGACACATCAAACATCTTAAGGAAAAGTTTTTAATGAGAACTGTCAATGTCACAATGCATTTTAACTGTAGGAGACATTCAGCATGTGTACTATAATTCTTGTAATGTGTGTAAATAGATGAGTAAATGTATGTAAGGGCTACAACATTTTGACCACTAGATGGTAGTATATGTACAGAGGTGACACTGGTCAGAGGCGATATTAATCAGGGGAGTGGGAAGTAATTTTAAGCAAATATTCAGGAACACATGGTTCTCACTGTAACATTAAACTAAACACAGCATGAAGAGAAAATTAAACTGCATTACTTCAAGTACATCTCATCAAAGTAATCAACCTTTGGCTGTTCATTATTCTAGAATAAACGGGAACTTCACCCAAAGATAATTCACTGTTTTGGACATTGTCTCATTCACTCACCACCACCAGTTACATGCATGACTGGGGTCAGGCCTATGTTCCCACATTTCTAAGAATTATTTTTTCACAGAAAATTAGGCCCTTTGTTCTTACATTTCTACGATTTTTCTTGAAATTAGGGTTAAGGTTAGGGTTAACCCCAAATTGGGAGAAAGGGGAATAAAATCTGATACAAATTTATGAAAACGGAAATGTGGGAACATAGGGCTTAATTTTCAGTGAAAGAAAAGAATTCTTAGAAATGTGGGAACACAGGCACAATCCCACATGACGTACCAGAGAATTAAGGCTTTAACATTAGTGCTGTGACATTGGACAAAGTGACAAAAAATTTGGGAAAAAGAAGCTTGAAAACGTCAAAAAAGCCACTAAAATGTCAAAAAAGATGACCAAAACAAAGTTTTTATATATATATATATATATATATATATATATATATATATATATATATAAAAACCAGTACAGGCCAAAAGTTTGGACACACCTTCTCATTCAATGTGTTTGCTTTTTATTTTCATGACTATTTACATTGTAGATTCTCACTGAAGGCATCAAAACTATGAATGAACACATATGGAATTATGTACTTAACAAAAAAGTGTGAAATAACTGAAAACATGTCTTATATTTTAGATTCTTCAAATTTTGTCAGGGTTAATTAGTGGAATTATTTCCCTTATTAATAAAAAAAGCAAAGGGTGTCTACTTTGAGGAATCTAAAATATAAGACATGTTTTCAGTTATTTCACACTTTTTTGTTAAGTACATAATTCCATATGTGTTCATTCATAGTTTTGATGCCTTCAGTGAGAATCTACAATGTAAATAGTCATGAAAATAAAAAGGAAACGCATTGAATGAGAAGGTGTGTCCTAACTTTTGGCCTGTACTGTATATAAATATACATGTTCTACATTTGCTACGTTGTCATTGCTATATAATAGTGATGTAACTATACTAGATAGATAGATAGATTGGAACTTGTTCTGGTGGAACATGTGTACATTCAAAGGTTGTTTTAGTCGTGCAACAGAAAACTCAGATTGGACAGATAGTCTAGCTAGCTGTCTGGATTTACCCTGCAGAGATCTGAGGAGCAGTTAACCATAGTCCTCACAAATCAGCCGGAGGTTAGAACGCCAACACAGAGACAGAGGAAGGGGACGGACATCCAGCCAAAAAAAAAAAGGACATCCGGCAGCAATCCCAGAAGTGGAACGTCTGATGCAGACTAACCTAATTGACCATGAATTCAAAGAATAAGTGTAAAACTAGTGTTTATAAGATGGTGGTTGTGGACAAAAAAGTTTTAATCGTCAGAAAAAGTGCCAGAAAAGCAGCAAAAATTACCAAAAAGCAACAAAAATGCCAGAAAAACCTTTAAACAGTGTGAAAACACTAAAATGTTTTAAGCCGGGACGAGAACACAAGGGTTGCATGAATACAATTTACAAAAATCTCTTCACAGACACCATAACAGCTGTTTATTTTTAACAGTTGAGTGCTCCATCTTCTTGAACAGAGATCATCTTTGACACCTGCCTGGAGGTGAAGGGGGCGGGGCCAATGGTTGCAACACACCTGGGGAACGTTCAATCTAAAGCATTCTCCAACGTAGAGTTTGCTGTTTCCTGCAGGTTCAACAACATGTTTCCTTACAACACAGCGCTGGAATGTAACTAAGTACTTTTACTCCAGTACTGTTCTTCAGTACCAAATGTTGAGATACTTGTACTTTACTTGAGTCTTTTCTTTTCATGTCACTTTCTACTTCTACTACGACTTTTTACTCCGCTACATTCATCTGTTACAGCTTTAGTTACTAGTTACTTTAGTTACTCCGCTACATTCATCTGTTCCAGCTTTAGTTACTAGTTACTTTAGTTACTCCGCTACATTCATCTGTTCCAGCTTTAGTTACTAGTTACTTTAGTTACTCCACTACATTCATCTGTTACAGCTTTAGTTACTAGTTACTTTAGTTACTCCTCTACATTCATCTGTTCCAGCTTTAGTTACTAGTTACTTTAGTTACTCCGCTACATTCATCTGTTACAGCTTTAGTTACTAGTTACTTTAGTTACTCCACTACATTCATCTGTTCCAGCTTTAGTTACTAGTTACTTTAGTTACTCCGCTACATTCATCTGGTACAGCTTTAGTTACTAGTTACTTTAGTTACTCCACTACATTCATCTGTTCCAGCTTTAGTTACTAGTTACTTTAGTTACTCCGCTACATTCATCTGTTCCAGCTTTAGTTACTAGTTACTTTAGTTACTCCTCTACATTCATCTGTTCCAGCTTTAGTTACTAGTTACTTTAGTTACTCCGCTACATTCATCTGTTACAGCTTTAGTTACTAGTTACTTTAGTTACTCCGCTACATTCATCTGTTACAGCTTTAGTTACTAGTTACTTTAGTTACTAGTTACTTTAGTTACTCCGCTACATTCATCTGTTACAGCTTTAGTTACTAGTTACTTTAGTTACTAGTTACTTTAGTTACTCCGCTACATTCATCTGTTCCAGCTTTAGTTACTAGTTACTTTAGTTACTCCGCTACATTCATCTGTTACAGCTTTAGTTACTAGTTACTTTAGTTACTCCTCTACATTCATCTGTTCCAGCTTTAGTTACTAGTTACTTTAGTTACTAGTTACTTTATACATTAAAGACAGAGACAGACAGACACACACGCACGCACACATACAGAGAAGAAGAAGATTTATTTATTTATATTAGGACAATGCACATTAATCAACATTTCTGTAAATGCGCCAGTGTTAGCCAGTCGGCTAATTTCAGAGACAGACACACACACACTAAGACGCACACACACACACACACACACACACACACACACACACACACACACATACAGAGACAGAGACAGACAAACACATACAAAGATTTCTGCACACAAAACACATTTATAGTATATAAAATCTGATGTTTGATTATAAATTAAACTTTTACTACTTTAATACTTTAGTGTATTTTTTACTGCTGATACATTAGGGCTGTACTTTACTTTGTAGTGGAGACTTTAAGTAGCCTAAAAGACCACATACTTCCTCCATCATTTATAAAAGTATCTCTAAAGTACACTTACTTAAGTGCAGTACCTCTTCTTGCGCTGTTTAATTTTGAAAGAAAGGAACTTCCTGAACTTTAATCTAATCTCTGTGACTGTGGTGTCTGGAAACAGCAGCAGAGTGAGACCTCTCCCTCTCCGTGTCTCCGCCCTGCTCGGTGCAGCTTCCTCAGGTGTTTTCAGACTGGGACGGCACGGTCCGTGTGCAGCAGGCCTCACCTCCGCGGAACATATCATGGGAATACAAGTCATAACTGCCCCCTGAGTTTAAGAACAATCTGATATAGCCCGTTCAGCTATGAGGAGGACCGAGTACCGGACACAGGAGAGGATCTTTGCTGGATGTTTCTGACACACCG
>NC_041348.1:31932619-31940119 GCF_004354835.1 Perca flavescens
AAATGTCCCAAAAATGACAACATTATGGGATGGATCCCTACAGAGATAGACCTTTTAGTTAAAGAGGAAGATCCTTTTAGTTTAACATGAAACAGCCACGAAATCACCATCACCAAACTCCACCAGACTCCATGTAAATAATCAGGACTTTTAGCGTGTATAGAGCCAGCATATCTCCACCAGACTCCATGTAAATAATCAGGACTTTTAGCGTGTATAGAGCCAGCATATCTCCACCAGACTCCATGTAAATAATCAGGACTTTTAGCGTGTATAGAGCCAGCATATCTCCACCAGACTCCATGTAAATAATCAGGACTTTTAGTGTGTATAGAGCCAGCATATCTCCACCAGACTCCATGTAAATAATCAGGACTTTTACCAAAAGCTGTCTTGGTTCATCTTTCCACTGTTCCAACAATCACCACTCTGGTTTGGTTGAAATAATAAGAGATATGCTGGCTCTATACACGCTAAAAGTCCTGATTATTTACAAAAATATTTCAGAAAAGGAAACCAAAATGTTGAAAAAAACACCAAAATTATCAGCAGAAAAAAAAAGTCAAAAATACCGGAAAAATATTCAAAAAATTTTAAAAAACAATTTTTTTTTTTTTTTTTTTTTTTTTTTTAACAGCAAAAATTAAATAAATAAATAATAAATACTTCGACAAAAAAAAGCGACAAGAAAAACTTTTGTGCCGAGACGCTGACAAGCTGCGGCTTGTTTAGTAGTTGTTAGGGACAGATATCAGCTGACTGGCTCTCTGCATGTTTCACACACTGAGTCACTGAGTGGTGACTCACCAGAAATCACTGATTGAACTGCTGCAGAGCAGAGAAGTGGGCGGGGCCAAACATAGCAGATAAGTGGGCGGGGCCAAACATAGCAGATAAGTGGGCGGGGTCACACATAGCAGATAAGTGGGCGGGGTCACACATAGCAGATAAGTGGGCGGGGTCACACATAGCAGATAAGTGGGCGGGGTCACACATAGCAGATAAGTGGGCGGGGTCACACAGGCATCAGGAGGCCGGCTTCCTGTTTTTACATCAACGAATTCACGTGACATGAAACCTGGACTGGAAGAAGTACTCAGATCCTTTTTATTACTGCAGTAAAAGTACTAAAACCACACAGTAAGCATACAAAAAAGATGCTTTTCCAGCTGTGTGTGTGTGTGTGTGTGTGTGTGTGTGTGTGTGTGTGTGTGTGTGTGTGTGTGTGTTTCCAGATGTGTGTGTTTCCAGATGTTTCCAGCTGTGTGTGTGTGTTTGTGTTTCCAGATGTGTGTGTGTGTGTGTGTTTCCAGGTGTGTGTTTCCAGATGTGTGTGTTTCCAGTTGTGTTTCCAGATGTGTGTGTGTGTGTTTCTAGTTGTGTGTTTCCAGATTAGTGTCCAGGTGTGTGTGCATTTCCAGTTGTTTCCAGGTGTGTGTGTGTTTCCAGTTGTGTTTCCAGATGTGTTTCCAGATGTGTGTGTGTGTGTGTGTTTCTAGTTGTGTTTCTAGTTGTGTGTTTTTCCAGTTGTCTGTTTCCAGATGTGTGTGTCCAGATATGTGTGTGTGTTTCCGGTTTTGTGTGTTTCCAGTTGTTTACAGATGTGTGTGTGTGTGTGTTTCCAGATGTGTCGGTTTCCAGTTGTGTGTTTCCAGGTGTGTGTGTTTCTCCAGATATGTGTGTGTGTGTGTGTGTGTGTGTGTGTGTGTGTGTGTGTTTCCAGATGTGTGTTTCCAGCTTTGTGTGTTTCCAGATGTGTGTTTCTCCAGATATATGTATGTATGTGTGTGTGTGTGTGTGTGTGTGTGTGTGTGTGTGTGTGTGTGTGTGTGTTTCCATCTTTGTGTGTTTCCAGCTTTGTGTGTTTCCAGCTTTGTGTGTTTCCAGATGTGTGTTTCCAGCTGTTTCCAGCTGTGTTCTCTGAGTGTCCCTGACTGTGTGTGTGTGTGTGTGTGTGTGTGTGTGTGTGTGTGTGTGTGCGTCCCCCTTTAGGCTCTAGACGTGGACCGATCCGTTCTGCACAAGATCAAGAAGTCGGTGAAGGCCATCCACTCATCAGGTCTGGGTGAGTGACAGCTTCTCACCGCGGAGCCTCTCTCAGTCGGCCACTTCCTGTCTGCCAAAAACAGCGTCTGCTACATCCTCTTTATCTTAAAGGGATACGCCACCGTTTGTTGAAATAGTTCTTATCACAGTCTCCCCTGGCTCTAGATAGGTGGGACAATGCATTTTTTGTCTCCGTGCAAGTAATTAGGTTGGTTTTATTTGTCTTTTGTTGGCTCACTTTTACTCACAACATGCTAACCGGCAACATAGGACTCCATTCACTACGCCGCGGGTAGCCAAGCTAGTACAGCGGATTAGTAAAAAAATCGTTCACTTTGGTATACAAGCATGAAATTTGGCACAGATACTCTCTAAGGGCCACTATTTTGGATAAAAGAGTTGGCCACTCAAAAATTGCTATTCAATGCTTATTATATCAATGATTCAAGCAGTGATCCAAGCATAAAATTTGATACAAATACTCTCTAAAGGACAAGTTAATGGAAATAGGTGCTTGTCCCTCAAAAATTCAAGATGGCCGCCATTTTTAAAGATGGCCACCGTTCCTGTTGAATATTAATTATTTCAATTGTTCATATGGTGATGCAATTATAAAATTAGGCAGAAGTACTCTTCGAGGAACACTCTTTTGGAAAAAGGTATGTGCCACTCAAAAATTCAGGATGGCCACCATTTCTATCAAAAATTTATGACAGGATTCAAGAGAAATAGCGGCCATCTTGAAAAAAGGTTGCCATCTTGAATCTTTGAGGGACCAGCACTGTTTTCCAAAAAAAACATTCTTAAGAGAGTATTTTCACAAAATGTTATGCCTACATCACTGTTTGAACGATGGACATAATGAGCATTTGACAGAAATAGCGGCCATCTTGAAAAAATGGCCGCCACGTTGAATTTTTTGGGTGGCCAATGCCTTTTTCCCAAAAAGTGACCCTTAGAGAGTATCTGTGCCATATTTCATGCTTCTATACCAATTTGAACGATTCTCTTGAAATATGCCATTAATCTGCTGTACTAGGACCCCTTAACTGAAATAAAGATGGATCAGGGACCCCCTACTACATATATTGTATAAAATGAAGTTGCATATTAATCTGGTCCTACAATAACTTTTAGGGCAGCCTAAAGCCTTTATAGATACCTGTTACCTAAGCTATTCAAAAATCGATTTTATAAATCATGTTATAATGTTAAATGTCTCCTGTAGTCAGGCGTGTCCTCCAGTCTGAGCTAGTGTCTCCTGTAGTCAGGTGTGTCCTCCAGTCTGAGCTAGTGTCTCCTGTAGTCAGGTCCTCCAGTCTGTCCTCCAGTCTGAGTCTAGTGTCTCCTGTAGTCAGGTGTGTCCTCCAGTCTGAGCTGGTGTCTCCTGTAGTCAGGTGTGTCCTCCAGTCTGAGCTAGTGTCTCCTGTAGTCAGGTGTGTCCTCCAGTCTGAGCTGGTGTCTCCTGTAGTCAGGTGTGTCCTCCAGTCTGAGCTAGTGTCTCCTGTAGTCAGGTGTGTCCAGTCTGAGCTGGTGTCTCCTGAGTCAGGGTGTCCTCAGTCTGAGCTAGTCAGGTGTGTCCTCCAGTCTGAGCTGGTGTCTCCTGTAGTCAGGTGTGTCCTCCAGGTGTGTCCTCCAGTCTGAGCTAGTGTCTCCTGTAGTCAGGTGTGTGATGCAGCAGCAACTGGGGCTGTAGCGATACACTAATCTCACGATACGATATATATCACGATATTCAGCCAACGATACGATTCGATATATTTCGATACACTTACATAATTTTCTGAAAGATTTAAAGGGGACCGAGTGATTTTGGTGACATCTTGTGAGTTTCATTTACTTGGATTTTATTAATTGAACTGAAAACATCAATTACACAACATATGTCTCTGACTGGACAGAGAGTCTACAGCAGGGACCATCAACTACATTTACACAATATATGTCTCTGACTGGACAGAGTCTACAGCAGGGACCATCAACTACATTTACACAATATATGTCTCTGACTGGACAGAGTCTACAGCAGGGATCATCAACTACATTTACACAATATATGTCTCTGACTGGACAGAGTCTACAGCAGGGATCATCAACTACATTTACACAATATATGTCTCTGACTGGACAGAGTCTACAGCAGGGATCATCAACTACATTTCTTTCATAATTTTTCTAAGCACTCTGGCGGCCGGACTTTCAAATAAAGAAAATAAAATGAATTTATACCTAATACGCCTATTCTTGTTCGAAATTTTCACTTTCTTACTGAATTAATGCTACTATTTTTTAACATGTATTAGTGTGAGCAAACTCCTAAAAAACATGGAAACTCCATAATGATAACTGGCTCTTTAACTAGAAAACGATCTCAGACTAGGAGGCAGTTCACGGAGGAGTGATGGTTAAAGTCTGTGATTATGGAAACATTATTGTAGTATGCAGAGTCCTGATTGGTGGAAAATGCTTGCAGAAAGAAAGGCTGTTGTCAGGTAAACATGTCACCGTCAAAGAGGCTGAAGGTAAAAGTTGACGTGGAAAAGCCAGAAGCCCAGCTTTAATGATGAATGACTGATAAGCAGGCTATGCACTCGTCATGTATGCCTCATTTGCAATGAAACGATGTTGTTGCAAAATAATACAACCATCAATATCATCACTGAACATAACGATCGCGTCATTCACGTGCATATTACGTGGCTCCAGATTGTCGCTCCAGTGGAGGGTTTGGTTTGTTCAGCCAGCAGTGAGGTTTACAAGAATTTGTCAAAATTTCCAGATTCTCGGCAACCTAAGATAAACAGTTAGACTACAAACCGACAGCTTTTGTTTTAGCTTGTTTGTAAAAATTCGCTATTTGCAGAGTAGAGCTTTTGTGTAAAAACAGCGCGGTGGACAGAGCAGATTGAAATATGGCTTTCCACATGTTGATGCCGGTCTACACAGGTGAGTGCATTGATAAGTATTGACTTTCTACTCACGAAGGTTTAATTGGAGCCTATTTACAGAAAAGAGACCAGCGTGAGTTCATCTGCCCCAGGGCCGTTGGTAACTCTCCCTGTATCGTTCCCAGTCAGGTGCTGCGTGTTTTAACTTTACACACACACACACACACACACACACACACACACACACACACACACACACACACACACACACACACACACACACACACACACACACACACACACACATCTCAGCTCAGCCGTGTGTGTGTGGAGCTCGGG
This sequence comes from Perca flavescens, assembly GCF_004354835.1. Classification (NCBI taxonomy): domain Eukaryota; kingdom Metazoa; phylum Chordata; class Actinopteri; order Perciformes; family Percidae; genus Perca; species Perca flavescens. Next base: position 31,937,893 of record NC_041348.1, read on the forward strand.
CATCGCTGTAGGCTACAGAATCCCGGCATGTGAATCAGGGGCGGCTGGGTTTTTGCTCTAAATGCTTGAAATGATAAATAACAGAACACATTTTTTCCTCTTTACATTTTGTGAATTCATGATTATTCTGGGGGCCAGACTAAAAGCTTTGGCGGAGGGTCGCCAGTTGACGTCGGCTGCTCTACAGCGACACTAGCGGCTGGCTGACCAAATCGCTCTTCCTGCAACGTGAACGGGGTTAAACACGGGGGATTTGAATGGGACTTATGTATCGATACTCGCGGCATAAAAATTGATACTTTCTTGGGGGAAAAAATATCAATTTATATCGCAGAATCGATCAAATTGCTCAGCCTTAGCAGCAACAAACTGTAGCAGCTTGCAGTATTTCTCTCACAGAAATAGACTGCGTTCAAGCTCGTATCTCCGTGGTCAAACCAGCTGCCGCTAAAATTGGAGACGGACACCGGCAGAGCGAAGTGATGTAGTAATGTTTCTTGCCAAACAATGTCTGATCATTTTAATAAGATGAGCTGGTTTGACCACACACACACACGCACACATATACACACGAACACACACATATATACACACACTCACACAGACAGACACAAACACAGACACAGACAGACACAAACAGACTCACACACAAATGAAAACACAGTCCCACACAGACACACACACAGTCACACAGCCACACACACACAAACACACACATACATTGTTGTTGCCCAGGGGAACAGTGAAGGGTTAATCTGCATAAAAATACTTTTTAGAAGAAACAATCCACACATGCAACAATTATTCTGTGCAGGTTTGTTGGAAAATGTCACAGAAAAACTCACATTTTGGTTTTCACCAGTCCTTTGATTGGATTACCGTTGTCCTGCATCAGGATGCATAACCTCTTCAGTATTATTATATATGGCTACACACGGTTTTCATCAAGCAGTCAGATATAAATGAACTCTCCTTTGGTTTGAAACAGCAGAAAGCAGGTTTTTATTAGCTCATGTGAACATCTTAGTCAGGATATTGTGTTTTTCAAAATAAGGGTAATAACCAGAGTAATATGTGCATGTGAACGTAGTCAGTGAAACAGCCTGGAGTGAGTGTGTGTGTGTGTGTGTGTGTGTGTGTGTGTGTGTGTGTGTGTGTGTGTGTGTGTGTGTGTGTGTGTGTGTGTGTGTGTGTGTGTGTGTGTGTGTGTGTGTGTGTGTGTGTGTGTGTGTGTGTGTGTGTGTGTGTCTGTGTGTGTCTGTGTGTCTGTGTGTGTGTGTGTGTGTGTGTGTGTGTGTGTGTGTGTGTGAGTGTGTGTGTGTCTGTGTGTGTCTGTGTGTGTGTGTGTGTGTGTGTGTGTGTGTGTTCAGACAAGTCTCACCTTTACACATTCCTGACATACTGCAGTCCTGTCCCAGCATGCACACACACACACACACACACACAGAGGAAACCCTGGATGTTGCGTTCAAGAACCGCTGGTTAAAACAACACCTATTTCCTTGATAATAATAATACTCAGACTCTATTGAAGGCTGTGTGTTACCTAATATGTGTGTGTGTGTGTGTGTGTGTGTGTGTGTGTGTGTGTGTGTGTGTGTGTGTGTTTTCAGCACACGTGGACAACGAGGAGCAGTTCATCCAGTCCCTGGAGAAGTTCGGAGACTGCGTCTGCAGAGACGACCCCGAGGTCGGCTCGGCCTTCCGCAATTTCTCCGTGTTCACCAGAGAGCTGACGGCGCTCTTCAAAAACCTGGTGAGGGACCACAACGAGGACCGAGGCCTGCTGGGTAGAAAAGCTCCCGCGTCCCGTACAGACGGTTTTACGTCTTTGCTAAGGTCGACCGATAGTGGATTTTACCGATAGCTAGGTTGGGCCGCATTTGCCGATTAATCGACCGATAGTATTTAGAATTGATACTGGATAAAAACAAACATGACACTCCGAGTAAAACAGTGCTGAACTTTATTATAAAAATAAAAAAAACTGTATTGAACCATGAAAACATGCTAAATGAAATAAATATAAATATTGAAGTCAATGAAAGACATTAATTCAAACTGAAACAAAAAGTAATAAATAACAAATTTAGAACGGTAACAGACGATCTCTGACCTGGAGGGATCTATCTTTCCCACTATATACTCTCTGTTCTCGCTGGGATGCCCGTATAAGGCGTAATGTGTGACGGACCTGCCTTCCCATTGGTTGAAAACATAAACAAAA
>NC_041348.1:31945119-31952619 GCF_004354835.1 Perca flavescens
TTATCTTATGTATCTTATGTATATTACCTTATGTATATTATCTTATTAACCCTGGCTGGTATCTGTCTGCAGTATCTCCTCAAAGTGAATGAGATCAAAGTGAAGAAAGGCGTCGACTTCCTGCAGAACCTCATCAAGTATTTCCACGCTCAGTGCAAGTACGTCGCTGCGCAAAGAAACTCTCCTTTAATATCCAAATATATGTGTATACGTGTAAATTTATATTCGGTGCAGAAATGTTTGTCTCTTTGTTGTCTGTGGTCAGTTTTTTCCAGGATGGACTGAAAGCCATCGAGAATCTGAAACCGTCTGTAGAGAAGCTGACGACAGAGCTGACGACGGTGAGACGTCCACACACTGACAGAAGCATGCACACACACACACACACAGATGCGCACGCACACACACACACATGCACACACAGACACGCGCACACACACCGTCTCACACACACACACACACACACACAGACAACCACACACAGAAGCGCACACACAGTTATTTTCAAGCTATTTTTCTTAAAATTTTTTAAGTTTTACGCCTTTTTTCTGAATTATTAAGAATATATTATCTTAAAGTACTATGGCTTTTGTCTTTTTACAATATTAAAAAATGTTTTCTTGTAAATGTACTGTTAAAAAACATTTAAATGAAGGAAATGTTTATGTATTTAGTTATTACCTTGTTGTGTGGCGTTCAGATTAAGCAGACTCAGGATGGCGAGAGGAAACAGCTGACTCAGCTCCGAGATGTCCTGAAGGCGTCTCTGCAGTCCGAGCAAAAAGAGGTGAGATGAGATTTAAAATATTTTTATCTTCTGCCACTCTGAGAACCCTTTAGCAGGACTTTTACTAAAGGCAACGGCGTCATTAATGACGCCATATTACACATTTTATTGGTATAAATTCACATATGTTTTTCAATATCTTCATGTTCGTTATTATTCTTCCGTACCCCTTTTTTCAAACCGTTACTCCTTCCACATTTATCAACATATAAACTTCATTCAAACATCAAAACGTTCAGCTCAATTCAGAATGGCCAGCTTTTATTTTTCTTATTCATAACATTCGTAATATCCAAAATATTCAACATTTTCGAGGAAATTTTCCCCATTCAAGTGAATGGACGGAATGTTCAAATTTGACACAAATTCATACATTTTCAACTGCTATCTACTCGTTCATACATTCACAGAGAAACTCCATTCAAACTTTAAAACATTCCACATCTTTCATACATTCAGGGTAGTATTAAACTTTCAAATCCCATTAAAGCTAAATTGTCTTTGCTGTACCATCCACAATTTTAACATTTGTGTCCTTTCTAACAATGTACTTAGGGAAGCAAACAGACTTTTACATGAGGCATGGTGAGCCTCCACGTTACAGAGTGTCAACCAACTTCCCAATACACACCATACAAATTACGACAAGAACATTTCTAGCAGGAGGCAGGCAGTGACAAAAAGGCGCCTTTTCATTGCCTTTTAGTTGCCTTTGTGTCGCCTTTTTGTCGCCTTTTTGACGCCTTTTTGACGCCTTTTTGTCGCCTTTTCTTCGCCTTTTTGTTGCCTTTTTGTTGCCTTTTTGTTACCTTTTTGTCGCAGATAGTGCTAAACTAGATTGGATAAAGATGGCGTTGTCACCATAAAACTACAAACTTGGAGGCTTAAGTTGGTTGTGTTTCCTGGTTCTCGGCAGGATGCTCAGAACAAACAGAGTGCCGGTTACAGCCTCCATCAACTGCAGGGCAACAAGGCGCACGGCACTGAGCGCTCCGGATTCCTCTACAAGAAAAGTGAGGGGTAAGTGAGTGAACTCAATGTCCCAGAATGCTACAGGAAGAATACACATGCTAAATTCTTAACAATTAGACATGGAAGACTGGATCCTTAATATGGATGATCATAAATAAAGTAAAAAGTAGCATTACAATTTCACTTTTTAAAAAAAACGTTTCAGGAAGACTCCGCCTTCTTTAGTGTGAGTATTTGTGAAAGGGAAACTTAGTTGTTTTTCAACCTGGACCCTATTCTCCCATGCTTTTGTGTATGAAAAATGGGAACAACAATCTTTGAAATTGGTCCAGTATTAATAAGCAAGAAACAAGTTGCAATGTAATATTAAACCTTCGCTTTCACCAAACCCACCAGACTCCATGTAAATAATCAGGACTTCTAGCGTGTATAGAGTCAGCATATTTCCACCAGACTCCATGTAAATAATCAGGATTTTTAGCGTGTATAGAGCCAGCATATCTCCACCAGACTCCATGTAAATAATCAGGACTTTTAGCGTGTATAGAGCCAGCATATCTCCACCAGACTCCATGTAAATAATCAAGACTTTTAGCGTGTATAGAGCCAGCATATCTCCACATGTAAACACATGTTTTTTTTTCCAACCAAACCAGAGTGCTGATTGGTGGAACAGTGGAAAGATGAATCAAGACGGCTTTTGGTAGTTTTATTTAGTTTCTGTCCACTTTGAATGAATTGTGTTTTACGATGATAAAAGTTCTGATTATTTACATGGAGTCTGGTGGAGTTTGGTGATGGTGATTTCGGGGCTGTTTCATGTTAAACTAAAAGGATCTTACTCTTTAACTAAAAGGTCTATCTCTGTAGGGATCCTTTCCATAATGTTGTCAGACACTTAGAATAATAATCTGAGTCTGTCAGCAGCAACAACAGAACGTTTAGTGGACGCTAACACATGGGAGAATAGGCTCCAGGTTGAAAAATACGAAAGCTACCCTTTAAGCCAACGGAGAATTGGTACAAAAAGATGGATATGTGTTCGTGTTTTCCTCAGACTGAGGAAGGTTTGGCAGAAGAGGAAGTGCTCGGTGAAGAACGGTTTCCTGACCATCTCCCACGGCACGGTAAGACGCTACACATCCTCTCCTCCTATTGGTCCTCCTGCATGTACTTTAAAGGGATACGCCACCGTTTCTTGAAATAGGGCTTATCACGGTCTACCCTGGCTGTAGATAGGTGGGCCAACGCATTTTCTCAGTGCAAGTATTGTTTTTTTGTCTTTTGTTGGCTCACTTTTACTCACAACATGCTAACCGGCAACATAGGATTCCATTCACTACGCTAAGCTAACTAGCGGCGGCACTAAAACAATGCATGCGCAAAAAATGCGTTGGCCCACCTATCTACAGCTAGGAGAGACCGTGATAAGCCCTATTTCAACAAATGGTGGCGTATCCCTTTAAGGTCAAATGTTTGTGCCAATGCACATGATTATTATGGGTGGGGGTGGAAATCGATCCACGTTATCAAGATTTTTTGAGACTTTTGAAAAAATATATTCTTTTCCCTAGAATCACTATTTTTTGCTATGATTGAGCTAAATATGTCTCATGATATATTGTCTTTAGAAGTGTTTCCATTAACCCTTGTCTTTTCTTCCTGTCGACCATGTCGAAATTTCAACATTTTGTAGTTCTTTTTCTACACTTTTCTTCAGTGCTTAATTTCTAAAGTGGGAGGTCCCGGAGTGCAGAGGGGGGGTGGATCCGGCGACTCAAAATGGGGGTTGGAGGTAACGAAAAAACCACCAAAAAAATTACACTGCTTACATAGCTTCTCTGACAAAAAAAACCTAAACAACGGTGTGTGCACATCAGGGCAATGTAAACATGCACTGCATTGGTGCGAAATGTAAAAAAATTGAGCGTCAGCATCAGTTTTGGCAGGCCAAGTAGTCAAGACGCTGCTAACGCTATTGGCCAACTGCTGCATCAGCTGATCTGCATCAGCTGGTCAACTCCCCTCGCTGCTTAATGGCTACGCTCAAAACAGGGCGCCCTATTTAAAGCCGATTCAGTTTGCTCCTAACTGCTTGCTGCTCGCTTCTCTGCAGCCCGACACCTCCCCAGCTCCTATGGCAAGCCTTTTTAACATTGAACAGCTAGACTGGATATGTGTTGCAGATATCTGTAATTCCGTTTTGCCTAGTCAAAAAGAACATTTCAGATATCCGCAACTACATTCTTCCTATCCATAATTGTCATTTCAGATATCCACAAAGATATTCTTCCTAGGACAAATTACGTCACTTTTGACATTCATTTTTATGGGGTTTATCATTACAGATATCTATTACTGTGTGTATTACGGATATCTGTTTAATAATTCCAGTTTGAGATATCTACAATTTGATTCTGACTAGTTATAACTCCAGTTCAAGATATCTTTAATTCACCTCAATTCAAGATATCTACATGTTCATTTTAAGATATCTTGAATTAAGTTTTGACTAGGCGAAATAACATTGTAGATATCTCAAACTGCAGTTAGGGATAGTCATAATTTAATTGTAGATATCTATTATCAAGTTATAGATATCTTGAAATGAATTTTGATTATAGATATCTGAAATTTGAGATATCTGTAACTTTCATTCTGCCTAGTCGAAACTGAATTACAGATATCCGCAATTGTTATTTAAGATGTGTGATAAGTTGAATGTCGTTTCCAATGACGTCATTGCAGATATCTGTAATTCAGTTTTGTCTAGTCAAAGCTGAATTACAGATATCTCCAACTGTCATTTAAACTAGTCACAATTACGTTACAGATATCTTGAATGACAGTTCCAACTATCCAAAATGTAATTATGACTAGTCAGAAAGACACTGTTGATATCTACAATGTTAATTCCGGAAAGTCAAACTTAGCTTTTTAAATGTTAAAGTGCTTGCCATACAGCTCCTCCTTGTCGTGTATAATGTGGCGTTTGCGTTATGTCATCGTTGCTGCTCTGTTCATATGGGGGAATAGTTCAGCTCTCCCAGTCCTAAACTGTGTGAGCGTTCCCTAATGCTGCTGCTGCTGTCCTCTGACTCTGCTATTTTATTGGTGCTCATGAAAGGTCAGAGGACTCCCTGAACAGAGCCATACCGCCAACATTTAATTCAGAATTTATCAACTTAAATTGCAATTTATTCAATAAAAAATTCCTAAATCATTTATTTTGTCATGTGTGTTCTTGACTTAATTGACCTGACAGAAAAATATATATATCAGTCCCTCCAGAAAAATGTGATTATGCGATCGCATAATTCAACGCATAATCAGCCAAAGACTGCATATTTATGCGTTTTGCATTTTTTCAAATACACTGCACGTTCGCCGCATAAATATGCAGGGCTTGCAGGATTTCATAATCCCCGCATTTTCGTTGCAAAAAAGTCCTGTAATATATCTTAGCAGAAAGTTGAAAAAAGTTGCGTGTACTTCACACAAGAGCAGCCGTTTTCCCCTGTTGCCATGGGAACGTTATGAAGTGACGTTATGAAGTGACGTTATGAAGTGACGTTATGAAGTGACGTTATGAAGTGACGTTATGAAGTGACGTCATTATGCGACGTGAACGTCATCTAAAAGCTGTTGTGTTGGAGGTTGAATTTGACGTGTACTTTTTGAGTCTCTTAGGTTGGTATCCAATAAGAAATTGCTGATGTCTATATTATTAACGATTTTTGAAAGTCTCACTTTTTTCTCTTTTTCATCAAACTGCAGTTTTTGCAAGTTCCAGCAATTTCAGCGCATAAAATTGCATAAATATCCCGCATATTCCATCTAATTTTTTAAGAAAACATGCTGCATAATCAAGGATTTTTGCCCTCAACAATCACAAAAAAACTCCGCATTTTTCTGGAAGGACTGATGTATACAATTCACAAGCAGCAATTATCCATTGGACTAATAAATTAACCAAACAACCCACCGTGGTCTCCACATTCTTGATCGGCAGAAACGGTTTTAGCTTGTTTGGGATCCGACTGGCCAGAGTATTAGAACAAGTTCAGCAAACTTTGTTGTCTTTTTGACATTGAGTGAAACGAGGCTATAACAGCAATCTCAAGCAGCACAAGTGCTTGTGTCAATAGAAGTGCAGTGCAGCGCTGTTGAAGTGTCTCTCCCTCCCTCCTTCTCCCCCCTCGGTCTCCACTCCCTCCCTCTCCCCCTTCCATTTTACCCTGAAAATTCACCTCTAAACGCATCGAAAATGCAAACTTGGAACTTTAATGGGGAATAAAGACTAAAAAGACAGATAACAACATTGAATATCAATTCAATTTCAATATTTCAATATTTGTAAGGGACAGTGTGCAATTTAAACATAAATGTAAGCATTTAATGCATTGCACCAGAGTTAGCCTTAGCCTGTAGTCACACAGAAAGCACAAATACAACAATTTAAAAACCAAACAATGCTCAGTTAGTAAAAAACAAAACTGATAACAAATGGCAATAAAATAAATCTCATATTACAGGTACGCACAAAGACGCACAACCACAGACGCACACACACACACACACACACCCAAAGACGCACACACACACACATACAGACACACACACACACACACACACACACATACACACACACACACGCACACACACACACACACACACACAAAAGAATAGTGAGACAAGGTATTGAGGAGTGACTAACTGACAGTGTGCGAGCATTGCTGAGACTTTTTTAGATGATTTTTCAGATTAGCTTTAAAGCTGCCAAACAAACCACAGCTTTTTACATTATCCAGCATAGTATCTTTCTCTCTCTATCTCTCTCTCTCTCTGCTGTGTCTGTATCTCTCTCTCTCTCTGTTGTGTCTGTATCTCTCTCTCTCTCTTATGTGTCAGTAACTCTCTCTCTCTCTCTCTCCTGTGTCTGTATCTCTCTCTCTCTCTGTTGTGTCTGTATCTCTCTCTCTCTCTGTTGTGTCTCTCTCTCTCTCTCTCTGCTGTGTCTGTATCTCTCTCTCTCTCTGTTGTGTCTCTCTCTCTCTCTCTCTCTGCTGTGTCTGTATCTCTCTCTCTCTCTGTTGTGTCTGTATCTCTCTCTCTCTCTGTGTTGTGTCTGTATCTCTCTCTCTCTCTGCTGTGTCTGTATCTCTCTCTCTCTCTCTGCTGTGTCTGTATCTCTCTCTCTCTCTCTCTCTCTGTCTGTGTCTGTCTCTCTCTCTCTCTGCTGTCTGTATCTCTGTCTCTCTCTCTGTGTCTGTATCTCTCTCTCTCTCTGTGTCTGTATCTCTCTCTCTCTCTCTCTGCTGTGTCTGTATCTCTCTCTCTCTCTGTGTCTGTCTCTCTCTCTCTCTCTCTGCTGTGTCTGTATCTCTCTCTCTCTCTCTCTCTCTCTGTGTCTCTCTCTCTCTCTCTGCTGTGTCTGTATCTCTCTCTCTCTCTCTCTCTGCTGTGTCTGTATCTCTCTCTCTGCTGTGTCTGTCTCTCTCTCTGTCTCTCTCTCTCTCTGCTGTGTCTGTATCTCTCTCTCTCTCTCTGCTGTGTCTGTATCTCTCTCTCTCTCTGTTGTGTCTGTATCCCTCTCTCTCTCTGTGTTGTGTCTGTATCTCTCTCTCTCTCTGCTGTGTCTGTATCTCTCTCTCTCTCTCTCTGTGTCTCTGTCTCTCTCTCTCTCTCTCTCTGTCTGTCTGTCTCTCTCTCTCTCTCTCTCTGTGTCTGTATCTCTCTCT
>NC_041348.1:31955119-31965119 GCF_004354835.1 Perca flavescens
TGGTGATTTGGGGTGTTCTTTTGTGTCTCTGGTGCTTCCACACTCATACAAACTTTGAAAAAAATCCCTCCATGGTGTTCTGAGTGAGATCTGGTTTCTGAATGTGTCCTGCCTTCAGTCTCCTGGTGAGCTGTTCCACAACCGTTAGCTCGTAGCGTTAGCATGCTAACGCTAGCATGCTACATCATTCTCAATAGCAAAGCACTGCTACAACACACACTAGTTCACCATAATCTCCAAAAGAACTACTTCCATGTGCTCCCTGGTTTAGAAGAAGTCTCCCAGCTGATCCTGCCTTGGAACTGACTGAAGTTGGAGAAACAGCCTTTCTTTTACTGTCTATGGAGCTAGCTGACATGATCTACAATCTGAGCTACTGAGCATGTGCGAGTGCAATCAAAGATAGTACAGAAGAAGAAAATTAAAAGAGGTCTCACTCTGTAGCTAAAACAGAGACCAGGTGAAAAGAGGATCTGCAGCAGTGAGAGAGAGCTGTGCAGTACAACAAAAATATGGTGTTTTTTGAAAATGAAACCATGTAAACCTATTCTGGTACAACCTTAAAATACAATTATGAACCTGAAAATGAGCAGAATATGGGCACTTTAATGAAAGTAATCAAAGTAGGTTTTACTTTTATCTATTAGGTAACATGTCGACTAGGGCTGTGCTCGATTTGAAGAAATTCTTAGTCGACTATCACTCATTCAACTGTATCGACTAATCGATTAGTTGATTTAATGGACAGATCTGTAAATCTGAGTTTCTCCGTAAAGAGTCGTGCTAAAAGCGCCACTTTAATTCTTGTGTTTACCAGAGATGTGCTCGTACGTTTCTTGGAAATAAGTCATTCAGCATGAAAACAGCATCAGACATGACTAATGGACTAAAGAGATCTAAGGTGACTAAGACCAGAACCACCGATTAGTCCACTAATCCACTAAGAGGGAGCAGCCCTAGACATCAGATCATAATAGGTCACCGGTAGGGATGCACCAAATCCAGATTTTTGGGGTTAGGCAGAGTCCTGAATCCACTGGTTAAGACTCTGCTGACTCCTCCTCCCATCCTCAGTCCATGAACACAATAATAATAATGTATACTTTATTAATCCCACAAGGGGAAATACCAATGTTTTCACTCTGTTGTTATTACACACATGCTCAGTACCTATACATGCACCAATGGAGAGAGCTGCCCATGGAAAGGCAAGCAATTGGGGGTTCGGTGGTGTGGAAGGTGAACTGGCATCTCTCCAGCTACCGGTCCACCAACATACTTTGGTCCGTATGGGGACTTGAACTAGCAACCCTCCGGTTCCCAACCCAACTCCCTACAGACTGAGCTACTGTCACCCCCAACAAAGTAAACAGTGTCTGTCCTTCCTTTGCCGTAGCTGAAGTTGCTGCTGTCTGGAGATTCCTTTATGCGCCGAGTGCAAGCATAGGGTTCGGTTCGCTAGGAAACAATTCTAAGGTTCAGCAGAAACCAGAACCCCCGTCAAAAAGCCCAATATTCAGCCCAATCCCTGTCGTCCGTGTCACAAGACAGGGGACGAGAGGATTTATCCAAACCAGGGATGCACCGAATCCAGGATTGGGCTGAATATTGGGCTTTTTGACGGGGGTTCTGGTTTCTGCCGAACCTTAGAATTGTTTCGGCGCCGTTAATTAACCGGTCCCTCCAGAAAAACGTGATTATGCGATCGCAGAATTCAACGCATAATCAGCCAAAGTCTGCATATTCATGCGGGAGGGGGGGGGGCACATTTTTTCAAATATGCCGCACTTTCACCGCATAAATTGTCGATTTTCCACGCAAAATATGCGTGGCTTGCATGATTTCATAATCCCCAAATCTTTTTTGCAAAAAAGTCCCATAATATATCTTAGCAGAAAGTTGAAAAATGTTGCGTTTACTTCACACAAGAGCAGCCATTTAGCCCCTGTTGCCATGGGAACGTTATCAAGTGATGTAATAATTACGCGACTTTAACATCATCAAAAAGCTGGGTGTTAGGGGGTTGAATCTGACGTGTACTCTGAGTCTCTTAAGTTGGTATCCAATAAGATAGCTATCTTAATATCTGATGTCTATGTTATTAACGATTTTTGAAAGTCTGTCTCATTTGTATCTTTTATTTCCCTCTTTATTTTTACTTTAATATTATATTATTTGTATGTATTTTTGTATGTTATTTGTTTACTTATTGCAATGACTGAATATCTGTAAACTATTTTTGGAAATTAAGTTTAAAAAAAATCAGGGTGTTTTTCTCTTTTTCATCAAACCCCAAATTTTTGAAGTTTCCGCAATTTCATCGCATGAAATTGCATAACTATCCGGCATATTCCATCGCATTTTTTAAGAAAACGTGCCGCATAATCAACAGGGGTGGGACGAGATCTCGTTGTACGAGATCTCGCGAGATTAAAACCTGACGAGATTTCTCGTGGAGGTGACAAGTTGTCTCGTGAGGCGATGTGATGTCAGCGTGCCCCCCCCCCGGCCACTTTTAAATCATTCGTGTGGCAACATTTTGGTTTTCCTGCATAAATAATAAACGGCGAAAGAGGGACAGACGAGACGAACGCAATATGTAAACATTGTAAGAAAAGAAATGGCGTATATTTTTCTGGAAGGACTGATTAGATTACCGGAAGGCGTTTACGTAGGTGGAGCGTTTCAATGCAGCTGATAAAATCTTGAGTTCTGGGTTCAGGTCCCACGTGGCTGTCCACCAACCTCGGGGTGCTGATCTGCATCGAGTGTTCGGGGATCCACCGCGAGATGGGGGTCCACTACTCCCGGATCCAGAGTCTGGACCTGGATGTCCTGGGAACCTCCGAGCTGCTGGTGTGAGAAGGAATATATATATATATATATATATATATATATATATATATATATATATATATATATTTAGGCAGAAGATTGTTTGTGTCGTTTTAAATTAAAACTTGTTTTTTCAACATTTCTTTTTTTTGTTTTCGTCACTTTTTCCAAGTTTTTTTTGGTCCTTTTTTAACGACATTTTTGTCAATTTTTTTTGTCACTTTTTCCGACATTTAAAAAAAATTGTCTGTGTCTTGTGTCTGTGTGTGTGTGTGTGTGTGTGTGTGTGTGTGTGTGTGTGTGTGTGTGTGTGTGTGTGTGTGTGTGTGTGTGTGTGTGTCTCTGTGTGTGTGTGTGTCTGTGTGTCTGCCTGTGTGTGTGTGTGTGTGTGTGTGTGTGTGTGTGTGCTTGTGTGTGTGTGTGTCTGTGTGTGTGTGTGTGTGTGCGTGTGTGTGTGTGTGCCTGTGTGTGTGTCTGTGTGTGTGTGTGTGTCTGTCTGTCTGTGTCGTTGTTTGTGTGTGTGTATATGTGTGTCTGTCTGTGTGTGTGTGTGTGTGTGTGTGTGTGTGTGTCTGTCTGTCTGTCTGTCTGTCTGTCTGTCTGTCTGTGTGTGTGTGTGTGTGTGTGTGTGTGTGTGTGTGTGTGTGTGTGTGTGTGTGTGTGTGTGTGTGTTTGTCTGTGTGTGTGTGTGTGTGTGTGTGTGTTTAATTAAATCATAAATGATAGAAAGCTTTATCATAATAAAAGCATATATCCAGAAACTGTGTGAATGTGACAAAGGCCTCGTGTTGTGTTTTCAGTTGGCGAAGAACGTGGGAAACGCCAGCTTCAACGAGATCATGGAGGCGGAGCTCTCGGCGCAGGACGTCACCAAACCGGACCCGAGCAGCGACATGTGAGTCCACCAGGAAACAGGAAACAGGAAACAGTTACTCAATCTGAGTAATGTATCCTGAATACTTGGATTACTTCCACATTGAATTGCATTTGCAGCCATCAAGCTTACTAAACAGGCCTATTCTGGTGTGTTCTTCTATTCCAACTGGCTGAATGTGCACCTAAACAAGCAGATGGATTGTTGTATTTGTAGTCCCGAACTGCATACTACAAAAATCTCACTAGCTAATTTCAGCTAACGTTAGCTAGCATGTCACACGGGGCTAGTACATCTTTCAACGGCTCTGGAGCTAGTAAATCAGCATGTAGGAGAATGTAAAGTTGCACGTCAACTAAGCAGGTAGCTACCTGGTAACATAGCGATGTAGCTACCTGGTAACATAGCGATGTAGCTACCTGGTAACATAGCGAGGTAGCTACCTGGTAACATAGCGATGTAGCTACCTGGTAACATAGCGAGGTAGCTACCTGGTAACATAGCCCGAGGTAGCTACCTGGTAACATAACGAGGTAGCTACCTGGTAACATATGAGGTAGCTACCTGGTAACATAGCGATGTAGCCACCTGGTAACATAGCGAGGTAGCTACCTGGTAACATAGCGAGGTAGCTACCTGGTAACATAAGAGGTAGCTACCTGGTAAACATAGCGAGGTAGCTACCTGGTAACATAGCGAGGTAGCTACCCGGTAACATGGCGAGGTAGCTACCTGGTAACATAGCGATGTAGCTACCTGGTAACATAGCGAGGTAGCTACCTGGTAACATAGCGAGGTAGCTACCTGGTAACATAGCGAGGTAGCTACCTGGTAACATAGCGAGGTAGCTACCTGGTAACATAGCGATGTAGCTACCTGGTAACATAGCGAGGTAGCTACCTGGTAACATAGCGAGGTAGCTACCTGGTAACATAGCGATGTAGCTACTTGGTAACATAGCGAGGTAGCTACCTGGTAACATAGCGAGGTAGCTACCTGGTAACATAGCGATGTAGCTACCTGGTAAAATAGCGAGGTAGCTACCTGGTAACATAGCGAGGTAGCTACCTGGTAACATAGCGATGTAGCTACTTGGTAACATAGCGATGTAGCTACCTGGTAACATAGCGAGGTAGCTACCTGGTAACATAGCGAGGTAGCTACCTGGTAACATAGCGAGGTAGCTACCTGGTAACATAGCGAGGTAGCTACCTGGTAACATAGCGAGGTGACCAGTAAGACTACAGCAGGCGACTACCCCTTGGCTAATTAAAAAAATAATTATTTTGAGGTTAGCATTAGCAATCAAACAATCACAGATGGCTAAAATGTTTTCGAAATGGCTGCTAGCTACAAGTAAGCAACCAAACACAACAAAGGCTGTCACTTGAATGGTGTTTTGAGCTAACGTTAGCAATCAAACGATCATGGATAGCTACAACGTTAGCAATCAAACGATCATGGATAGCTACAACGTTAGCAATCAAACGATCATAGATAGCTACAACGTTAGCAATCAAACGATCATGGATAGCTACAACGTTAGCAATCAAACGATCATAGATAGCTACAACGTTAGCAATCAAACGATCATAGATAGCTACAACGTTAGCAATCAAACGATCATAGATAGCTACAACGTATTCCATTACTCCCCAACCCTGTGATGCAGTAACGTGTGTGTGTCTGTGTGTGTGTGTGTGTGTGTGTGTGTGTGTGTGTGTGTGTGTGTCTGTGTGTGTGTGTGTGTGTATCTGTGTCTCTGTGTGTGTGTGTGTGTGTGTGTGTGTGTGTGTGTGTGTGTGTGTGTGTGTGTGTGTGTGTGTGTGTGTGTGTGTGTGTGTGTGTGTGTGCGTTCTGTGTGAGTGTGTGTGTGTGTGTGTGTGTCTGTGTGTATGTCTGCGTGTGTGTGTGTATCTGTGTCTCTGTGTGTGTGTGTGTGTGTGTGTGTGTGTGTGTGTGTGTGTGTGTGTGTGTGTGTGTGTGTGTGTGTGTGTGTGTGTGTGTGTGTGTGTGTGTGTGTGTGTGTGTCTCTGTGTGTGTGTGTGTGTGTGTGTGTGTGTGTGTGTGTGTGTGTGTGTGTGTGTGTGTGTGTGTGTGTGTGTGTGTGTGTGTGTCTGTGTGTGTGTGTGTGTGTGTGTGTGTGTGTGTGTGTGTGTGTGTGTGTGTGTGTGTGTGTGTGTGTGTGTGTGTGTGTGTGTGTGTGTGTGTGTGTGTGTGTGTGTGTGTGTGTGTGTGTGTGTGTGTGTGTGTGTGTGTGTGTGTGTCTGTGTGTGTGTGTGTGTGTGTGTGTGTGTGTGTGTGTGTGTGTGTGTGTGTGTGTGTGTGTGTGTGTGTGTGTGTGTGTGTGTGTGTGTCTCTGTGTGTGTGTGTGTGTGTGTGTGTCTGTGTCTCTGCAGGCAGACAAGGAAGGATTACATCACCGCCAAGTACACCGAGAAGCGTTGGGTTAGGCGTGTGTGCGGCGACGCGGCGACCAGAATGAAGTGTCTGTGTGACGCGGTGATGAACCGGGACATCGAGGCCCTGATCCAGGTCACCGCTGAGGGGGCGGACCTGCGGGACACAATCCCCATCCCCAACCAACACGTAACCATCATTATTCATACAGAGGAATCTGTGTCTTAGGGGACCACTAAGGTCTATATAAAAGAGACTTCAGATACAGTATTAGAGGACCACTAAGGTCTATATAAAAGAGACTTCAGATACAGTATTAGGGGACCACTAAGGTCTATATAAAAGAGACTTCAGATACAGTATTAGGGGACCACTAAGGTCTATATAAAAGAGACTTCAGATACAGTATTAGGGGACCACTAAGGTCTATATAAAAGAGACTTCAGATACAGTATTAAAAGAGGGGACCACTAAGGTCTATATAAAAGAGACTTCAGATCCAGTATTAGGGGACCACTAAGGTCTATATAAAAGAGACTTCAGATACAGTATTAGGGGACCACTAAGGTCTATATAAAAGAGACTTCAGATACAGTATTAGGGGACCACTAAGGTCTATATAAAAGAGACTTCAGATACAGTATTAGGGGACCACTAAGGTCTATATAAAAGAGACTTCAGATACAGTATTAGGGGACCACTAAGGTCTATATAAAAGAGACTTCAGATACAGTATTAGGGGACCACTAAGGTCTATATAAAAGAGACTTCAGATACAGTATTAGGGACCACTAAGGTCTATATAAAAGAGACTTCAGATACAGTATTAGGGGACCACTAAGGTCTATATAAAAGAGACTTCAGATACAGTATTATTAGGGGACCACTAAGGTCTATATAAAAGAGACTTCAGATACAGTATTAGGGACCACTAAGGTCTATATAAAAGAGACTTCAGATACAGTATTAAAAGAGACTTCAGGGACCACTAAGGTCTATATAAAAGAGACTTCAGATACAGTATTAGGGGACCACTAAGGTCTATATAAAAGAGACTTCAGATACAGTATTAGGGGACCACTAAGGTCTATATAAAAAGAGACTTCAGATACAGTATTAGGGGACCACTAAGGTCTATATAAAAGAGACTTCAGATACAGTATTAGGGGACCACTAAGGTCTATATAAAAAGAGACTTCAGATACAGTATTAGGGGACCACTAAGGTCTATATAAAAGAGACTTCAGATACAGTATTAGGGGACCACTAAGGTCTATATAAAAGAGACTTCAGATACAGTATTAGGGACCACTAAGGTCTATATAAAAGAGACTTCAGATACAGTATTAGGGGACCACTAAGGTCTATATAAAAGAGACTTCAGATACAGTATTAGGGGACCACTAAGGTCTATATAAAAAGAGACTTCAGATACAGTATTAGGGGACCACTAAGGTCTATATAAAAGAGACTTCAGATACAGTATTAGGGGACCACTAAGGTCTATATAAAAGAGACTTCAGATACAGTATTAGGGGACCACTAAGGTCTATATAAAAGAGACTTCAGATACAGTATTAGGGGACCACTAAGGTCTATATAAAAGAGACTTCAGATACAGTATTAGGGGACCACTAAGGTCTATATAAAAGAGACTTCAGATACAGTATTAGGGGACCACTAAGGTCTATATAAAAGAGACTTCAGATACAGTATTAGGGGACCACTAAGGTCTATATAAAAGAGACTTCAGATACAGTATTAGGGGACCACTAAGGTCTATATAAAAGAGACTTCAGATACAGTATTAGGGGACCACTAAGGTCTATATAAAAGAGACTTCAGATACAGTATTAGGGACCACTAAGGTCTATATAAAAGAGACTTCAGATACAGTATTAGGGGACCACTAAGGTCTATATAAAAGAGACTTCAGATACAGTATTAGGGGACCACTAAGGTCTATATAAAAGAGACTTCAGATACAGTATTAGGGGACCACTAAGGTCTATATAAAAGAGACTTCAGATACAGTATTAGGGGACCACTAAGGTCTATATAAAGGGGACCACTAAGGTCTATATAAAAGAGACTTCAGATACAGTATTAGGGGACCACTAAGGTCTATATAAAAGAGACTTCAGATACAGTATTAGGGGACCACTAAGGTCTATATAAAAGAGACTTCAGATACAGTATTAGGGGACCACTAAGGTCTATATAAAAGAGACTTCAGATACAGTATTAGGGGACCACTAAGGTCTATATAAAAGAGACTTCAGATACAGTATTAGGGGACCACTAAGGTCTATATAAAAGAGACTTCAGATACAGTATTAGGGGACCACTAAGGTCTATATAAAAGAGACTTCAGATACAGTATTAGGGGACCACTAAGGTCTATATAAAAGAGACTTCAGATACAGTATTAGGGGACCACTAAGGTCTATATAAAAGAGACTTCAGATACAGTATTAGGGGACCACTAAGGTCTATATAAAAGAGACTTCAGATACAGTATTAGGGGACCACTAAGGTCTATATAAAAGAGACTTCAGATACAGTATTAGGGGACCACTAAGGTCTATATAAAAGAGACTTCAGATACAGTATTAGGGGACCACTAAGGTCTATATAAAAGAGACTTCAGATACAGTATTAGGGGACCACTAAGGTCTATATAAAAGAGAGACTTCAGATACAGTCTATATAAAGAGACTTCAGGGACCACTAAGGTCTAGGTCTATATAAAAGAGACTTCAGATACAGTATTAGGGGACCACTAAGGTCTATATAAAAGAGACTTCAGATACAGTATTAGGGGACCACTAAGGTCTATATAAAAGACTTCAGACTTCAGATACAGTATATAAAGGGGACCACTAAGGTCTATATAAAAGAGACTTCAGATACAGTATTAGGGGACCACTAAGGTCTATATAAAAGAGACTTCAGATACAGTATTAGGGGACCACTAAGGTCTATATAAAAGAGACTTCAGATACAGTATTAGGGGACCACTAAGGCCTATATAAAAGAGACTTCAGATACAGTATTAGGGGACCACTAAGGTCTATATAAAAGAGACTTCAGATACAGTATTAGGGGACCACTAAGGTCTATATAAAAGAGACTTCAGATACAGTATTAGGGGACCACTAAGGTCTATATAAAAGAGACTTCAGATACAGTATTAGAGGACCACTAAGGTCTATATAAAAGAGACTTCAGATACAGTATTAGGGGACCACTAAGGTCTATATAAAAGAGACTTCAGATACAGTATTAGGGGACCACTAAGGTCTATATAAAAGAGACTTCAGATACAGTATTAGGGGACCACTAAGGTCTATATAAAAGAGACTTCAGATACAGTATTAGGGGACCACTAAGGTCTATATAAAAGAGACTTCAGATACAGTATTAGGGGACCACTAAGGTCTATATATAAAAGAGACTTCAGATACAGTATTAGGGGACCACTAAGGTCTATATAAAAGAGACTTCAGATACAGTATTAGGGGACCACTAAGGTCTATATAAAAGAGACTTCAGATACAGTATTAGGGGACCACTAAGGTCTATATAAAAGAGACTTCAGATACAGTATTAGGGGACCACTAAGGTCTATATAAAAGAGACTTCAGATACAGTATTAGGGGACCACTAAAGGTCTATATAAAAGAGACTTCAGATACAGTATTAGGGGACCACTAAAGTCTATATAAAAGAGACTTCAGATACAGTATTAGGGGACCACTAAGGTCTATATAAAAGAGACTTCAGATACAGTATTAGGGGACCACTAAGGTCTATATAAAAGAGACTTCAGATACAGTATTAGGGGACCACTAAGGTCTATATAAAAGAGACTTCAGATACAGTATTAGG
>NC_041348.1:31980119-31987619 GCF_004354835.1 Perca flavescens
CAGACCAAACTCCATTCATAAACGGACTCATTTTACAGATTTCTTATCAACACAGGCCAAAAGCATTGCTACGTTTGACCTTTTTTAAGACATTTAACTAGTCATTGGAGGCCACTCTTTATTTTTTTAGACTATCTGCTGATACCTTCTATCGTGATTTACTGAAATCAGTTGCTTCTCGATGGGTTCTGTTAATTCAGAATGGATAATTAACTCAATTAGTGAAGTTATAGAGCTCATATTTGGCTATGTGTGTTTGAAAATAGCTTAATTCCTGAATAGAGTTTGGAGGTGACAGGACAGCAAATCCATCAGTTATCATTTGCTCTAATGAGTTTGATCGCTGAGTTCGGTTAGTGTTATTATGGGATGTTGGTGTTGTTATGGGATGTTGGTGTTATTATGGGATGTTAGTGTTATTATGGGATGTTATATGGACATGGAGGTGAAGATGTCTCTGTGTGTGTGTTTCCAGAGGAGCAGGGCAGGAGGTGGGACGGTCCTGCATCATCCTGGAGTTCAAGGGACGAAAGATTATGGTATGTTTAATCACATCAGCTGTTAGCTTCAACATCATCACATCAGCTGTTATCATCACATCAGCTGTTAGCTTCAACATCATCACATCAGCTGTTATCATCACATCAGCTGTTAGCTTCAACATCATCACATCAGCTGTTAGCTTCAACATCATCACATCAGCTGTTAGCTTCAACATCATCACATCAGCTGTTAGCTTCACATCAGCTGTTATCATCACATCAGCTGTTAGCTTCAACATCTGGCTGAGTTGCCTCAGAGTGTAAAAAATGTGTGTGTCTCTGTGTGTGTGTGTGTGTGTGTGTGTGTGTGTGTTTCTGTCTCTGTGTGTGTGTGTGTGTCTCTGTGTGTGTGTGTCTCTGTGTGTGTGTGTATCTGTGTGTTTCTCTGTCTGTGTGTGTGTCTGTGTGTGTGTGTTTCTCTGTCTGTGTGTGTGTCTCTGTCTGTGTGTGTGTTTCTGTCTCTGTGTGTGTGTGTGTGTGTGTGTGTGTGTGTGTGTTTCTGTCTGTGTGTGTGTGTGTGTGTGTGTTTCTGTCTGTGTGTGTGTGTGTGTGTGTGTGTGTTTCTGTGTGTGTGTGTGTGTGTGTCTGTGTGTGTGTTCTCTGTCTGTGTGTGTCTGTCTGTGTGTTTCTGTCTCTCGGTGTGTGTGTTTTTCTGTCTGTGTGTGTGTGTTTCTGTCTTTCTGCGTGTGTCTCTCTGTGTGTGTTTCTCTGTCTGTGTGTGTGTGTGTGTGTGTTTCTGTGTGTGTGTCTCTCTGTCTGTGTGTGTGTGTGTGTGTGTGTTTCTGTGTGTGTGTCTCTCTGTCTGTGTGTGTGTGTGTGTCTCTGTGTGTGTGTGTGTGTGTGTGTGTCTCTGTGTGTGTGTGTGTGTGTGTGTGTGTGTGTATCTGTGTGTGTGTCTTTGTGTGTGTGTGTGTGTGTGTGTGTGTGTGTGTGTGTTTTAGCTGGACTGTGGGATCCATCCTGGTCTGGAGGGAATGGATGCTCTGCCGTACATCGACCTGATCGATCCGGCTGAGATCGACCTGCTGCTCATCAGCCAGTGAGTTCATAAAGAACCAGAGAATGTGTAGAGGAGCTTTTACATGTTTATCGTAGCCTAATAGCCTACGTTATGTATATATGCAACACCTGCAAGGAGAAAGTAGGGCGTGGAGGGACCACACCAAAAACCAGAACCACATTTCTTTAAGTGTGATATTGGATGTGAAAAGAAGGAAATGGTTCTAACATTGTTCTTTAGATGTGTGTGAATGTCCCACACCAGGAGTTTTATATATATATATATATATATATATATATATATATATATATATATATATATATATATATATATATAGTTCTATTTTATAGTGATCCATTATCTGTTCAACTCATGTTCTATTAAAGAAAAGATAGAAAATACATACAGTACAGGCCAAAAGTTTGGACACACCTTCTCATTCAATGCGTTTCCTTTTTATTTTCATGACTATTTACATTGTAGATTCTCACTGAAGGCATCAAAACTATGAATGAACACATATGGAATTATGTACTTAACAAAAAGTGTGAAATAACTGAAAACATGTCTTATATTTTAGATTCTTCAAAGTAGCCACCCTTTTTTTTTTTTGATAACTCTGCAAACCCTTGGTGTTCTCTCAATGAGCTTCATGAGGTAGTCACCTGAAATGGTTTTACCTTCACAGGTGTGCTTTGTCAGGGTTAATTAGTGGAATTATTTCCCTTATTAATAAAAAAGCAAAGGGTGGCTACTTTGAAGAATCTAAAATATAAGACATGTTTTCAGTTATTTCACACTTTTTTGTTAAGTACATAATTCCATATGTGTTCATTCATAGTTTTGATGCCTTCAGTGAGAATCTACAATGTAAATAGTCATGAAAATAAAAAGGAAACTCATTGAATGAGAAGGTGTGTCCAAACTTTTGGCCTGTACTGTATTTGTGTATGCTGTAAGGTGGTTAGAAAAAATGAAATCGGCCGGCCTAACTCAAAGAAAATCTGAATCGGCCTAGAAAGCTGTAATCGGTGCATCTTTACTTAAATGTATGAACTATAATATTTGTGTGATTTTGTCTGTCAGCTTCCACCTGGATCACTGCGGCGCTCTGCCCTGGTTCCTGCAGAAGACCAGCTTCAAAGGACGCACCTTCATGACCCACGCCACAAAGGCCATCTACCGCTGGCTGCTGTCGGACTACGTCAAAGTCAGGTACGGCTACGTAACGTTAAAGAAGACAGGTTGAGCTACGTTAAAGTCAGGTAGAGCTACGTAACGTTAAAGACAGGTAGAGCTACGTAACGTTAAAGAAGACAGGTAAAGCTACGTAACGTTAAAGAAGACCGGTAGAGCTACGTTAAAGACAGGTAGAGCTACGTAACGTTAAAGACAGGTAGAGCTACGAACGTTAAAGACAGTTAGAGCTACGTAACGTTAAAGAACAGGTAAAGACAGGTAGAGCTACGTTAAAGACAGGTAGAGCCACGAACGTTAAAGACAGGTAGAGCCACGTAACGTTAAAGACAGGTAGAGCTGATGTTAAAGACAGGTAGAGCCACGAACGTTAAAGGTCAGGAGAGCAACGTTAAAGACAGGTAAAGAAGACAGGTAGAGCTATGTTAAAGACAGGTAGAGAAGACAGGTAGAATGTTAAAGACAGGTAGAGCTACGTAACGTTAAAGACATTAGAAGATTAAAGACAGGTAGAGCCACGAACGTTAAAGACAGGTAGAGTTACGTAACGTTAAAGAAGACAGGTAGACCCACGT
This sequence comes from Perca flavescens, assembly GCF_004354835.1. Taxonomy (NCBI): domain Eukaryota; kingdom Metazoa; phylum Chordata; class Actinopteri; order Perciformes; family Percidae; genus Perca; species Perca flavescens. The sequence continues at coordinate 31,983,434 of NC_041348.1, forward strand.
AACGTTAAAGACATGTAGAGCCACGAACGTTAAAGACAGGTAGAGCCACGAACGTTAAAAGACAGGTAGAGCCACGTGAACGTTAAAGACAGGTAGAGCTACGAACGTTAAAGACAGGTAGAGCCACGAACGTTAAAGACAGGTAGAGTTACGAACGCTGAAGAAGACAGGTAGAGCCACGAACATTAAAGACAGGTAGACCCACGTAACGTTAAAGTCAGGTAGAGCCACGTAACGTTAAAGACCGGTAGAGCTACGAACGTTAAAGAAGACAGGTAGAGCCACGAACGTTAAAGAAGACAGGTAGAGCCACGAACGTTAAAGACAGGTAGAGCTATGTTAAAGACAGGTAGAGCTACGAACGTTAAAGAAGACAGGTAGAGCCACGAACGTTAAAGACAGGTAGAGCTATGTTAAAGACAGGTAGAGCTACGAACGTTAAGGTCAGGTAGAGCAACGAATGTTAAAGACAGGTAGAGCCACGAACGTTAAAGAAGACAGGTAGAGTTAAAGATGTTAAAGACCGTTAAAGAGGCTACGTAACGTTAAAGAAGACAGGTAGAGCTACGTAACGTTAAAGAAGACAGGTAGAGCTATGTTAAAGACAGGTAGAGCCACGAACGTTAAAGAAGACAGGTAGAGCTATGTTAAAGACAGGTAGAGCCACGTGAACGTTAAAGAAGACAGGTAGAGCCACGAACGTTAAAGACAGGTAGAGCCATGTTAAGGTCAGGTAGAGCTACGTAACGTTAAAGACATGTAGAGCTACGTAACGTTAAAGAAGACAGATAGAGCTACGTAACGTTAAAGACAGGTAGAGCTATGTTAAAGACAGGTAGAGCTACGTAACGTTAAAGACAGGTAGAGCTACGTAACGTTAAAGAAGACAGATAGAGCCACGAACGTTAAAGAAGACAGGTAGAGCTACGTAACGTTAAAGAAGACAGGTAGAGCTACGTAACGTTAAAGACAGGTAGAGCTACGTAACGTTAAAGACAGGTAGAGCTACGTAACGTTAAAGAAGACAGGTAGAGCTACGTAAACTTAAAAACAGGTAGAGCTACGTAACGTTAAAGTCAGGTAGAGCTACGTAACGTTAAAGTCAGGTAGAGCTACGTAACGTTAAAGACAGGTAGAGCTATGTAACGTTAAAGTCAGGTAGAGCTACGTAACGTTAAAGAAGACAGGTAGAGCTACGTAACGTTAAAGACATGTAGAGCTACGTAACGTTAAAGTCAGGTAGAGCTACGTAACGTTAAGGTCAGGTAGAGCAACGTAACGTTAAAGACAGGTAGAGCTATGTAACGTTAAAGAAGACAGGTAGAGCTACGTAACGTTAAAGAAGACAGGTAGAGCTACGTAACGTTAAAGTCAGGTAGAGCTACGTAACGTTAAAGACAGGTAGAGCTACGTAACGTTAAAGAAGACAGGTAGAGCTACGTAACGTTAAAGTCAGGTAGAGCTACGTAACGTTAAAGACAGGTAGAGCCACGAACGTTAAAGAAGACAGGTAGAGCTACGTAACGTTAAAGACAGGTAGAGCTACGTAACGTTAAAGACAGGTAGACCTACGTAACGTTGAAGAAGACAGGTAGAGCTACGTAACGTTAAAGTCAGGTAGAGCTACGTAACGTTAAAGACAGGTAGAGCTACGTAACGTTAAAGACAGGTAGAGCTACGTAACGTTAAAGACAGGTAGAGCTACGTAACGTTAAAGACAGGTAGAGCTACGTAACGTTAAAGTCAGGTAGAGCTACGTAACGTTAAAGACAGGTAGAGCTACGTAACGTTAAAGACAGGTAGAGCTACGTAACGTTAAAGACAGGTAGAGTTACGTAACGTTGAAGAAGACAGGTAGAGCTACGTAACATTAAAGACAGGTAGACCTACGTAACGTTAAAGTCAGGTAGAGCTACGTAACGTTAAAGACCGGTAGAGCTACGTAACGTTAAAGAAGACAGGTAGAGCTACGTAACGTTAAAGAAGACAGGTAGAGCTATGTAACGTTAAAGAAGACAGGTAGAGCTACGTAACGTTAAAGAAGACAGGTAGAGCTACGTAACGTTAAAGACAGGTAGAGCTATGTTAAAGACAGGTAGAGCTACGTAACGTTAAAGAAGACAGGTAGAGCTACGTAACGTTAAAGACAGGTAGAGCTATGTTAAAGACAGGTAGAGCTACGTAACGTTAAGGTCAGGTAGAGCAACGTAATGTTAAAGACAGGTAGAGCTACGTAACGTTAAAGAAGACAGGTAGAGCTATGTTAAAGACCGGTAGAGCTATGTTAAAGACAGGTAGAGCTACGTAACGTTAAAGAAGACAGGTAGAGCTACGTAACGTTAAAGAAGACAGGTAGAGCTACGTAACGTTAAAGAAGACAGGTAGAGCTATGTTAAAGACAGGTAGAGCTACGTAACGTTAAAGAAGACAGGTAGAGCTATGTTAAAGACAGGTAGAGCTACGTAACGTTAAAGAAGACAGGTAGAGCTATGTTAAAGACAGGTAGAGCTACGTAACGTTAAAGACAGGTAGAGCTATGTTAAAGACAGGTAGAGCTACGTAACGTTAAGGTCAGGTAGAGCTACGTAACGTTAAAGACATGTAGAGCTACGTAACGTTAAAGAAGACAGATAGAGCTACGTAACGTTAAAGACAGGTAGAGCTATGTTAAAGACAGGTAGAGCTACGTAACGTTAAAGACAGGTAGAGCTACGTAACGTTAAAGAAGACAGATAGAGCCACGAACGTTAAAGAAGACAGGTAGAGCCACGAACGTTAAAGAAGACAGGTAGAGCCACGAACGTTAAAGACAGGTAGAGCCACGAACGTTAAAGACAGGTAGAGCCACGAACGTTAAAGAAGACAGGTAGAGCCACGTAAACTTAAAAACAGGTAGAGCCACGTAACGTTAAAGTCAGGTAGAGCCACGAACGTTAAAGTCAGGTAGAGCCACGAACGTTAAAGACAGGTAGAGCTATGTAACGTTAAAGTCAGGTAGAGCCACGAACGTTAAAGAAGACAGGTAGAGCCACGAACGTTAAAGACATGTAGAGCCACGAACGTTAAAGTCAGGTAGAGCCACGAACGCTAACTACAGGCAGAGCCATGTTAAAGACAGGTAGAGCCACGAACGTTAAGGTCAGGTAGAGCAACGAACGTTAAAGACAGGTAGAGCTATGTAACGTTAAAGAAGACAGGTAGAGCCACGAACGTTAAAGAAGACAGGTAGAGCCACGTAACGTTAAAGTCAGGTAGAGCCACGTAACGTTAAAGACAGGTAGAGCCACGAACGTTAAAGAAGACAGGTAGAGCCACGTAACGTTAAAGTCAGGTAGAGCCACGAACGTTAAAGACAGGTAGAGCCACGAACGTTAAAGAAGACAGGTAGAGCCACGTAACGTTAAAGACAGGTAGAGCCACGAACGTTAAAGACAGGTAGACCCACGTAACGCTGAAGAAGACAGGTAGAGCCACGTAACGCTAAAGTCAGGTAGAGCCACGAACGTTAAAGACAGGTAGAGCCACGTGAACGTTAAAGACAGGTAGAGCCACGAACGTTAAAGACAGGTAGAGCCACGTAACGTTAAAGTCAGGTAGAGCCACGAACGTTAAAGTCAGGTAGAGCCACGAACGTTAAAGACAGGTAGAGCCACGAACGTTAAAGACAGGTAGAGCCACGAACGTTAAAGACAGGTAGAGCCACGAACGTTAAAGACAGGTAGAGCCACGAACGTTAAAGACAGGTAGAGCCACGAACGTTAAAGACAGGTAGAGCTACGTAACGTTAAAGTCAGGTAGAGCTACGTAACGTTAAAGAAGACAGGTAGAGCCACGTAACGCTAAAGACAGGTAGAGCCACGAACGTTAAAGACAGGTAGAGCCACGTAACGTTAAAGTCAGGTAGAGCCACGAACGTTAAAGACAGGTAGAGCCACGTGAACGTTAAAGTCAGGTAGAGCCACGAACGTTAAAGTCAGGTAGAGCCACGAACGTTAAAGACAGGTAGAGCCACGTGTTAAAGTCAGGTAGAGCCACGTAACGTTAAAGACAGGTAGAGCTATGTAACGTTAAAGTGTGTGTGTGTGTGTGTGTGCTGCTTGTGTGTATTGACCCAGCTGTGTGTGTGTGTGTGTGTGTATTGACCCAGCTGTGTGTGTGTGTGTGTGTGTGTGTGTGTGTGTGTGTG
>NC_041348.1:31992619-31995119 GCF_004354835.1 Perca flavescens
TAACATCTCAGCAGACGACATGCTGTACACGGAGACAGACCTGGAGGAGAGCATGGAGAAGATCGAGACCATCAACTTCCACGAGGTGAAGGAGGTGGCCGGCATCAAGTTCTGGTGTTACCACGCCGGACACGTGCTCGGCGCCGCCATGTTCATGATCGAGATCGCCGGCGTCAAGGTGCGTCCGAACCATGGCTGTTCCCATCATGCACCTGGTCACGAAAACAGGATGACATAATGGTCTTTTAAACATTAGATTATATTTCATATCTTCTGTCTCTGCAGTGTGACCTGTGATAATAAGAGTGTGTCTCTCTGTGTGTGTGTGTGTGTGTGTTTCTGTTTTTTGTGTGTGTGTCTGTGTGTGTGTGTGTGTGTGTCTCTGTGTGTGTGTGTGTGTGTGTGTCTCTGTGTGTCTGTGTGTGTGTGTGTGTGTCTCTGTGTGTGTTTTCTCTGTGGTTGTGTGTGTGTGTCTCTGTGTGTCTGTCTGTGTGTGTGTCTCTGTCTCTGTGTGTGTGTGTGTCTGTGTGTGTGTGTGTGTGTGTGTGTGTGTGTGTGTGTGTGTGTGTGTGTGTGTGTGTGTGTGTGTGTGTGTAGTTGTTGTACACAGGAGATTTCTCTCGTCAGGAGGACAGACATCTGATGGCTGCAGAGATCCCCAGCGTCAAACCGGACATCCTCATCACCGTGAGATTTCATTTAAACTTTAAGACAGCTTTAGTTACTAGTTACTTTAGTTACTCCGCTACATTCATCTGTTACAGCTTTAGTTACTAGTTACTTTAGTTACTCCTCTACATTCATCTGTTACAGCTTTAGTTACTAGTTACTTTAGTTACTCCTCTACATTCATCTGTTCCAGCTTTAGTTACTAGTTACTTTAGTTACTCCGCTACATTCATCTGTTCCAGCTTTACTTACTAGTTACTTTAGTTACTCCTCTACATTCATCTGTTCCAGCTTTAGTTACTAGTTACTTTAGTTACTAGTTACTTTAGTTACTCCGCTACATTCATCTGTTCCAGCTTTAGTTACTAGTTACTTTAGTTACTCCGCTACATTCATCTGTTACAGCTTTAGTTACTAGTTACTTTAGTTACTCCTCTACATTCATCTGTTACAGCTTTAGTTACTAGTTACTTTAGTTACTCCTCTACATTCATCTGTTCCAGCTTTAGTTACTAGTTACTTTAGTTACTCCGCTACATTCATCTGTTCCAGCTTTACTTACTAGTTACTTTAGTTACTCCTCTACATTCATCTGTTCCAGCTTTAGTTACTAGTTACTTTAGTTACTAGTTACTTTAGTTACTCCGCTACATTCATCTGTTCCAGCTTTAGTTACTAGTTACTTTAGTTACTCCACTACATTCATCTGTTACAGCTTTAGTTACTAGTTACTTTAGTTACTCCGCTACATTTGTCTGTTCCAGCTTTAGTTTAGTTACTTTAGTTACTCCTCTACATTCATCTGTTCCAGCTTTAGTTACTAGTTACTTTAGTTACTCCGCTACATTCATCTGTTCCAGCTTTAGTTACTAGTTACTTTAGTTACTAGTTACTTTAGTTACTCCTCTACATTCATCTGTTACAGCTTTAGTTACTAGTTACTTTAGTTACTCCGCTACATTAATCTGTTCCAGCTTTAGTTACTAGTTACTTTAGTTACTCCTCTACATTCATCTGTTCCAGCTTTAGTTACTAGTTACTTTAGTTACTCCGCTACATTCATCTGTTACAGCTTTTAGTTACTAGTTACTTTAGTTACTCCTCTACATTCATTTGTCTGTTCCAGCTTTAGTTAGTTACTAGTTACTTTAGTTACTCCTCTACATTCATCTGTTCCAGCTTTTAGTTACTAGTTACTTTAGTTACTCCGCTACATTCATCTGTTCCAGCTTTAGTTACTAGTTACTTTAGTACATTTGTCTGTTCCACTTTAGTTACTTTAGTTACTCCTCTACATTCATCTGTTACAGCTTTAGTTACTAGTTACTTTAGTTACTCCTCTACATTCATCTGTTCCAGCTTTTAGTTACTAGTTACTTTAGTTTAGTTACTCCGCTACATTCATCTGTTCCAGCTTTAGTTACTAGTTACTTTAGTTACTCCTCTACATTCATCTGTTCCAGCTTTAGTTACTAGTTACTTTAGTTACTCCGCTACATTCATCTGTTCCAGCTTTAGTTACTAGTTACTTTAGTTACTCCACTACATTCATCTGTTACAGCTTTAGTTACTAGTTACTTTAGTTACTCCGCTACATTCATCTGTTCCAGCTTTAGTTACTAGTTACTTTAGTTACTCCGCTACATTCATCAGTTACAGCTTTAGTTACTTTAGTTACTAGTTACTTTACAGATTAAGAACACATTTAGTTTATAAAAGTTGATGTAAACTAGTTACAATATAATGGACTACAAGTCAGCATTCATCTGTTAGACCTTTAGTTACTAGTTACTTTAGTTTCCCAGATGATACATTCATCTGTTACTTTAGT
>NC_041348.1:31997619-32001200 GCF_004354835.1 Perca flavescens
ACACACACACACACACACACACACACACACACACACACACACACACACACACACACACACACACACACACAGACACACACACACACACACACACACACACACACACACACACACACACACACACACACACACACACACACACACACACACACACACACACACACACACACACACACACACACACACACACACACACACACACACACACACACACACACACACACACACACACACAGACACACACACACACACACACACACACACACACACACATACACACACACACACACACACACACACACACACACACACACACACACACACACACACACACACACACACACACACACACACACACACACACACACACACACACACACACACACACACACACACACACACACACACACACACACACACACACACACACACACACACACACACACACACACACACACACACACACACACACACACACACACACACACACACACACACACACACACACACACACACACACACACACACACACACACACACACACACACACACACACACACACACACACACACACACACACACACACACACACACACACACACACACACACACACACACACACACACACACACACACACACACACACACACACACACACACACACACACACACACACACACACACACACACACACACACACACACACACACACACACACACACACACACACACACACACACACACACACACACACACACACACACACACACACACACACACACACACACACACACACACACACACACACACACACACACACACACACACACACACACACACACACACACAGACACACACACACACTACTGTGCCTGTGTGTGAACATATACACACACACAGAAAACACACACACACACACACACACACACACACACACACACAGAACACACACACACACAGAAGAAACATACACACACACACACACACACACACATACACACACACACACACACACACACACACACACACACACACACACACACACATACACACACAGAGAGACACAGAGAACATACACACACACACAGACATATACATACACACACACAGAGAAACACACACACACACAGACACATACACACACACACACACACACACACACAGAGAACATATACACACACACAGAGAACATACACACACACACACACACAGAGAAATACACACACACACAGAGAACACACACACACAGAGAACATATACACACACACAGAGAACATATACACACACACACAGAGAATATACACACACACAACACAGACACACACACACACACACACACACACACAGAGACATATACACACACAGAGAACATATACACACACACAGAACACATACACACACACACAGAGAACATATACACACACACACACACAGAGAACATATACACACACAGAGAACATATACACACACACAGAACATATACACACACAGAGAAATATATACACACACAGAGAACATACACACAGAGAACACATACACACACACAGAACATATACACACACACAGAGAACATATACACACACAGAGAACATATACACACACACACAGAGAACATACACACACAGAGAACATATACACACACACAGAGAACACACACACACACACAGAGAACATATACACACACACAGAGAACATATACACACACAGAGAACATATACACACACACAGAGAACATATACACACACACAGAGAAAGACATATACACACACACAGAGAAATATACACACACACACAGAGAACATACACACACACAGAGAGAACATATACACACACACAGAGAACATACACACACACAGAAATATATACATACACAGAGACACACACACAGAGAACATACACACACACAGAGAACATATACACACACAGAGAGAACACACACACACACACAGAGAACACACACACAGAGAACACACACACAGAGAACATATACACACACACAGAGAACATACACACACACAGAGAACATATACACACACACAGAGAACATATACACACACACAGAGAACATATACACACACAGAGAACATATACACACACACAGAGAACATATACACACACAGAGAACATACACACACACAGAGAAACATACACACACACACAGAGAGAACATATACACACACAGAGAACATATACACACACACAGAGATAACAGAGAATATATACACACACAGAGAACATACACACACACACAGAGAACATATATACACACACAGAGAACATATACACACACACAGAAGAACATATACACACACACAGAGAATATACACACACACAGAGAACATATACACACACACACAGAGAACATATACACACACACAGAGAACATATACACACACAGAGAACATATAACACACACAGAGAACATATACACACACAGAGAACATATACACACACAGAGAACAACATACACACACAGAGAACATATACACACACAGAGAAATATACACACACACAGAGAACATATACACACACACAGAGAAATACACACACACACAGAGAGAATATACACACACACAGAGAACATATACACACACACACAGAGAACATATACACACACAGAGAACATATACACACACACAGAGAACATATACACACACACAGAACACATACACAGAGAATATACACACACACAGAGAACATATACACACACACAGAGAACATATACACACACAGAGAACATATACACACACAGAGAAATATATACACACACAGAGAACATATACACACACACAGAGAACATATACACACACACAGAGAACATATACACACACAGAGAACACACAGAGAACATATACACACACACAGAGAAGAATATACACACACAGAGAACATATACACACACACAGAGAACATATACACACACACAGAGAACATATACACACACACAGAGAACATATACACACACACAGAGAACATATACACACACACAGAGAACATATACACACAGAGAAATAACAGAGAAATATAACACACACACACACAAAAAATATACACACACACACAGAGAACATATACACACACACAGAGAACATATACACACACACAGAGAACATATACACACACACAGAGAACATACACACACACACACAGAGAAATATATACACACACACAGAGAACATATACACACACAGAGAAGAATATATATACACACACACAGAGAAATATATACACACACAGAGAAACATATACACACAACAGAGAATATACACACACAGAGAATATACACACACACAGAGAATATATACACACACACAGAGAAATATATACACACACACAGAGAATATATACACACAGAGAGAAATATATACACACACACAGAGAATATATACACACACACAGAGAACATATATACACACACAGAGAAATATATACACACACAGAGAACATACACACACAGAGAACATATACACACACAGAGAGAATATATACACACACAGAGAACATATACACACACACAGAGAACATATACACACACACAGAGAACATACACACACAGAGAAATATATACACACACAGAGAAC
>NC_041348.1:32001700-32011700 GCF_004354835.1 Perca flavescens
AGAACATATACACACAGAGAAATATATACACACACAGAGAATATATAATATATACACACACACAGAAATATATACACACACAGAGAACATATACACACACACAGAGAACATATACACACACACAGAGAACATATACACACACACAGAGAACATATATACACACACAGAGAACATATACACACACAGAGAACATATACACACACACACACAGAGAAATATATACACACACAGAGAAATATACACACACACAGAGAATATATACACACAGAGAGAATATATACACACACAGAGAGAATATATACACATACACACACAGAGAAATATATACACACACAGAGAATATATACACACACAGAGAATATATACACACACACAGAGAAATATATACACACACACAGAGAATATATACACACACAGAGAATATATACACAGAGAAATATACACACACAGAGAAATATATAGACACAGAGAAATATATACACACACAGAAAATATACACACACACAGAGAAATATACACACACACAGAGAATATATATACACACACATACAGAACAGAGAACACACACACACACACAGAGAATATATATACACACACACAGAGAATATATACACACACAGAGAAATATATACACACACACACAGAGAAATATATACACACACAGAGAACATATACACACACAGAGAACATATACACACACAGAGAACATACACACACACAGAGAACATATACACACACAGAGAACATATACACACACACAGAGAACATATACACACAGAGAACATATACACACACAGACAGAACAAAATATATACACACACAGAGAACATATACACACACACAGAGAACATATACACACACACACACACACACAGAACATATACACACACACAGAGAACATATACACACACACAGAGAATATATAATAACAGAGAATATATATACACACAGAGAAATATACACACACACAGAGAATATATACACACACAGAGAAATATATACACACACACACACACAGAAACACACACACAGAGAACATATACACACACAGAGAACATATACACACAGAGAACACACACACACACACAGAGAACATATACACACACACAGAGAAATACACACACACACAGAGAATATACACACACACAGAGAATATACACACACACACACAGAAAGAGAATATACACACACAATAGAACATAGAGAACATATACACACACACACACAGAGAAACATATACACACACACAGAGAAATATACACACACACACACAGAATATATACACACACAGAGAATATACACACACAGAGAAACATATACACACACAGAGAATATATAATACACACACAGAAACACACAAATATAATATATACACACACACACAGAGAAACACACACACACAGAGAGAACACACACACACACAGAGAACACACACACACACAGAGACACACACACACACAGAGAACATATACACACACACAGACAACACACACACACACAGAACACACACACAGAACACATACACACACACACACACACACACACACACACAAGAACAGACACACACACACACACACACAGAGAACACACACACACACACACAGAGACACACACACACACACACACACACACACACACACACACACACACACACACACACAGAGAGAACACACACACACACACACACACACACACACACAGACACACACACACACACACACAGAGAGAACATACACACACAGAGAACATATACACACACACAGAGAACACACACACAGAGAACACACACACACACAGAGAAAACACACACACACACACACACACACACACACACACACACACACACACACAGAGACACACACACACACACACACACAGACACACACACACACACACAGAGAGAGAGAACACACACACACACAGAGAACACACACACACACACACACACACACACACAGAGAACACACACACACACAGAGAAACACACACACACACACACACACACACACACACACACACACACACACACACACAGAACACACACACACACAGAGAACACACACACACACACACAGAGAGAACACACACACACAGAGAACACACACACACACACACACACAGAGAAACACACACACACAGAGAACACACACACACACACACACACACACACACACAGAGAGAACACACACACACACACACACAGAGAGAACACACACACACACACACACAGAACACACACACACACAGAGAACACACACACACAGAGAACACACACACACACACACAGAGAGAACACACACACACACACACACACACACACAGAGAACACACACACACACACACACACAGAGAACACACACACACACACACAAATAGAGAACACACACACACACACACACACACACACACAAATAGAGAACACACACACACACACAGAGAGAACACACACACACACACACAAATAGAGAACACACACACACACACAGAGACACACACACACACACACACACACACACACACACACACACACACACACACACACACACACACAGAGAGAACACACACACACACACACAGAGAGAACACACACACACACACACACACACAGAGAACACACACACACACACACACAGAGAACACACACACACACACACACACACACACACACACAGAGAGAACACACACACACACACAGAACACACACACACACACAGAGAACACACACACACACTCACACAGAGAACACACACACACACACACACACACACACACACAGAGAACACACACACACACACACACACAGAGGGAACACACACACACACACACAGAGAGAACACACACACACACAGAGAGAGAACACACACACACACACACACAGACACACACACACACACACACAGAGAACACACACACACACACAGAGAGAAACACACACACACAGAGAACACACACACACACAGAGAGAGAACACACACACACAGAGAGAGAACACACACACACACACACACACAGAGAACACACACACACACAAACAGAACACACACACAGAGAGAGACACACACACACACACACACAGAGACACACACACACACACACACACAGAGAACACACACACACACACACACACAGAGAGAACACACACACACACAGAGAACACACACACACACACACACAGAGAGACACACACACACACACACAGAGAACACACACACACACACAGAGAGAACACACACACAGAACACACACACACACACACAGAGAGAACACACACACACACACAGAGAACACACACACACACAGAGAGAGAACACACACACACACACACACACAGAACACACACACACACACACAGAGAAACACACACACACACACACACACAGAGAACACACACACACACAGAGAGAACACACACACACAGAGAACACACACACACAGAGAACACACACACAGAGAGAACACACACACACACACAGAGAACACACACAGAGAACACACACACACAGAGAGAACACACACACACACACAAAGAGAACACACACACACAAACAGAGAACACACACACACACACACACAGAGAGAACACACACACACACACACACACACACACAGAGAACACACACACACACAGAAAACACACACACACACACACACACACACACACACAGAAACACACACAGACACATTGGAAGCAATTTTTCTTTCTCCCCACTATGGCCACGCCAAGACCCGCCCTTTAATAGCGTTCACACACCCTATTGGCAAGGCGTGCATGCTTACATGTACAGGTCCTATCCCCTGACCAATCCCCTATCGTTAACCCTAACCACTCGAGACCCGCCTTTTTTAATAGCGCTCACACACTACTATCGGGGTTCAGACGTTTTGGAAAAAACTGGGAAAGTTATGGCATTTGAAAATGCAAATTCCAGGCCTGGAAAGGTTTTGGAAACCTAAAATGTGATTAATAAATGTATTTTCACATTGTCTTAACCTCAGCGTTTATTCGGGAGCGATATTATGAATCCCTCTATGAACCACAGACATTATCATTCATGTTACAGTTAAACCTCTGAGGGTCAACTTTAGCACTGATTGGTATTCTTATTGAGAATGTCGACTGACATTTTCAGGAACACATAGTCATGGAAATTTGCCGGAAAAGTCATAGGAAAAGTCATGGAAAAACTCATGAAAATGAAATGAAAATGAAATGGAAAAGTCATGGAAAAAGTCATGGAAAAACTCATGAAAAAGTCATTGAAAAAGTCATGTAAAAGTCATGAAAAAGTCATGAAAAAAGTCATGAAAAAGCCATTGAAAAAGTCATTGAAAAGTCATGAAAAAGTCATTTAAAAAGTCATTGAAAAACTCATGGGAAAAGTCATGAAAAACTCATGAAAAGTCATTGAAAAAGTCATGTAAAACTCATGAAAAAAGTCATGAAAAAGTCATTGAAAAAGTCATTGAAAACTCATGAAAAACTCATGGGAAAAGTCATGTAAAACTCATGAAAAACTCATGGGAAAAGTCATTGGAAAAGTCATGAAAAAGTCATTGGGAAAGTCATTGGAAAACTCATGAAAAAGTCATTGGAAAAGTCATTGGAAAAGTCATTGAAAAAGTCATGTAAAACTCATGAAAAAAGTCATTGGAAAAGTCATTGAAAAAGTCATTGAAAAGTCATGAAAAAGTCATGAAAAAAGTCATTGGAAAAGTCATGAAAAAGTCATTGGAAAAGTCATTGAAAAACTCATTGGAAAAGTCATGAAAAAGTCATTGGAAAAGTCATTGGAAAAGTCATTGGAAAAGTCATTGAAAAAGTCATTAAAAAAAGTCATTGAAAAACTCATGGGAAAAGTCATTGAAAAAGTCATTGAAAAGTCATTGAAAAGTCATTGGAAAAGTCATTGAAAAACTCATGTAAAACTCATGGAAAAGTCATTGAAAAAATTGAAAAAGTCATTGAAAAAGTCATGGGAAAAGTCATGAAAAAGTCATTGAAAAAGTCATGTAAAACTCATGAAAAAGTCATGGGAAAAGTCATGAAAAAGTCATGTAAAACTCATGAAAAACTCATGGGAAAAGTCATGTAAAACTCATGAAAAAGTCATTGGGAAAGTCATTGAAAACTCATGTAAAACTCATTGGAAAAGTCATTGAAAAAGTCATGTAAAACTCATGAAAAAGTCATTGGAAAAGTCATTGAAAAAGTCATTGAAAAAGTCATGTAAAACTCATGTAAAAGTCATGAAAAAGTCATTGGAAAAGTCATGAAAAAGTCATTGAAAAGTCATTGAAAAAGTCATTGAAAAACTCATGGGAAAAGTCATGAAAAAGTCATTGGAAAAGTCATGAAAAAGTCATTGGAAAAGTCATTAAAAAGTCATTGAAAAACTCATGGGAAAAGTCATGAAAAACTCATGAAAAAGTCATTGGAAAAGTCATTGAAAAAGTCATGTAAAACTCATGAAAAAGTCATGGAAAACTCATGAAAACTCATGGGAAAAGTCATTGGAAAAGTCATGAAAAAGTCATGTAAAACTCATGAAAAAGTCATTGGAAAAGTCATGAAAAAGTCATTGGAAAAGTCATTGAAAAACTCATGTAAAACTCATGGAAAAGTCATTGAAAAAATCATTGAAAAAGTCATTGAAAACCCATGAAAAAGTCATGGGAAAAGTCATTGGAAAAGTCATGAAAAAGTCATTGGGAAAGTCATTGAAAAACTCATGTAAAACTCATGGAAAAGTCATTGAAAAGTCATTGAAAAGTCATTGAAAAAGTCATGTAAAACTCATGAAAAAGTCATTGGAAAAGTCATTGAAAAAGTCATGTAAAACTCATGAAAAGTCATGAAAAAGTCATGAAAAAGTCATTGGAAAGTCATGAAAAGTCATTGAAAAAGTCATTGAAAAGTCATTAAAAAGTCATTGAAAAACTCATGGGAAAACTCATGAAAAACTCATGAAAAAGTCATTGAAAAACTCATTGGAAAAGTCATTGAAAAAGTCATGGAAAACTCATGGGAAAAGTCATGAAAAAGTCATTGGAAAAGTCATTGAAAAACTCATGTAAAACTCATGGAAAAGTCATTGAAAAAAATCATTGAAAAGTCATTGGAAAAGTCATTGAAAAAGTCATGTAAAACTCATGAAAAAGTCATGTAAAACTCATGAAAAGTCATTAGAAAAGTCATTGAAAAAGTCATTGAAAAAGTCATGTAAAACTCATGAAAAGTCATTGAAAAAGTCATTGAAAAAGTCATGTAAAACTCATGGGAAAAGTCATGTAAAACTCATGAAATGTCATGAAAAGTCATGGGAAAAGTCATTGAAAAACTCATGGAAAAGTCATTGGAAAAGTCATTGAAAAAGTCATGTAAAACTCATGAAAAAGTCATGGGAAAAGTCATTGAAAAACTCATGGAAAAGTCATTGAAAAGTCATGTAAAACTCATGAAAAGTCCTTGGAGAAGTCATTAGAAAAGTCATTGAAAAGTCATTAGAAAAGTCATTGAAAAAGTCATGTAAAACTCATGAAAAAGTCATTGAAAAAGTCATTGAAAAAGTCATGTAAAACTCATGAAAAACTCATGGGAAAGTCATTGAAAAGTCATTGAAAAAGTCATGTAAAACTCATGAAAACTCATGGGAAAGTCATTGAAAAAGTCATTGGAAAAGTCATGGAAAAGTACTGGTTAAAATGCATATGAACCCTGGAGTACGTGGTGTCACGGGGCTGTCTTCTCTTCCAGAGCATGGACCACTTCGACGACATCGGCCCCAGCGTGGTGATGGCGTCTCCGGTATGATGCAGAGCGGCCTGTCCAGAGAGCTGTTTGAGAGCTGGTGCACCGACAAGAGGAACGGAGTCATCATCGCTGGTACTGCGTGGAGGGAACGCCGCCAAGGTGGGTTTTTAATTGAAGGGTATTAGAGCCAGCCCCATGTAACCAGGGTATTAGAGCCAGACCCGCGTAACCAGGGTATTAGAGCCAGACCCATGTAACCAGGGTATTAGAGCCAGACCCATGTAACCAGGGTATTAGAGCCAGCCCCATGTAACCAGGGTATCAGAGCCAGATCCATGTAACCAGGGTATTAGAGCCAGATCCATGTAACCAGGGTATTAGAGCCAGCCCCATGTAACCAGGGTATTAGAGCCAGACCCGTGTAACCAGGGTATTAGAGCCAGACCCATGTAACCAGGGTATTAGAGCCAGCCCCATGTAACCAGGGTATCAGAGCCAGACCCATGTAACCAGGGTATTAGAGCCAGACCCATGTAACCAGGGTATTAGAGCCAGACCCGTGTAACCAGGGTATTAGAGCCAGACCCATGTAACCAGGGTATTAGAGCCAGCCCCATGTAACCAGGGTATCAGAGCCAGACCCATGTAACCAGGGTATTAGAGCCAGACCCATGTAACCAGGGTATTAGAGCCAGACCCAACCAGGGTATTAGAGCCAGACCCATGTAACCAGGGTATTAGAGCCAGACCCCAGGGTATTAGAGCCAGACCCAGGGTAACCAGGGTATTAGAGCCAGACCCATGTAACCAGGGTATTAGAGCCAGCCCCATGTAACCAGGGTATTAGAGCCAGCCCCATGTAACCAGGGTATCAGAGCCAGACCCATGTAACCAGGGTATTAGAGCCAGACCCATGTAACCAGGGTATTAGAGCCAGACCCATGTAACCAGGGTATTAGAGCCAGACCCGCGTAACCAGGGTATTAGAGCCAGACCCATGTAACCAGGGTATTAGAGCCAGACCCATGTAACCAGGGTATTAGAGCCAGACCCATGTAACCAGGGTATTAGAGCCAGACCCATGTAACCAGGGTATTAGAGCCAGACCCATGTAACCAGGGTATTAGAGCCAGACCCATGTAACCAGGGTATTAGAGCCAGCCCCATGTAACCAGGGTATTAGAGCCAGACCCGTGTAACCAGGGTATTAGAGCCAGACCCATGTAACCAGGGTATCAGAGCCAGACCCATGTAACCAGGGTATTAGAGCCAGACCCATGTAACCAGGGTATTAGAGCCAGACCCGCTGTAACCAGGGTATTAGAGCCAGACCCATGTAACCAGGGTATTAGAGCCAGACCCATGTAACCAGGGTATTAGAGCCAGACCCATGTAACCAGGGTATTAGAGCCAGCCCCATGTAACCAGGGTATTAGAGCCAGCCCCATGTAACCAGGGTATTAGAGCCAGACCCGTGTAACCAGGGTATTAGAGCCAGACCCATGTAACCAGGGTATTAGAGCCAGACCCATGTAACCAGGGTATCAGAGCCAGACCCATGTAACCAGGGTATTAGAGCCAGACCCATGTAACCAGGGTATTAGAGCCAGACCCGCTGTAACCAGGGTATTAGAGCCAGACCCATGTAACCAGGGTATTAGAGCCAGACCCATGTAACCAGGGTATTAGAGCCAGACCCATGTAACCAGGGTATTAGAGCCAGACCCATGTAACCAGGGTATTAGAGCCAGACCCATGTAACCAGGGTATTAGAGCCAGACCCGCGTAACCAGGGTATTAGAGCCAGACCCGCGTAACCAGGGTATTAGAGCCAGACCCATGTAACCAGGGTATTAGAGCCAGACCCATGTAACCAGGGTATTAGAGCCAGACCCACGTAACCAGGGTATTAGAGCCAGACCCATATAACCAGGGTATTAGAGCCAGACCCATGTAACCAGGGTATTAGAGCCAGACCCATGTAACCAGGGTATTAGAGCCAGACCCATGTAACCAGGGTATTAGAGCCAGACCCATGTAACCAGGGTATTAGAGCCAGACCCATGTAACCAGGGTATTAGAGCCAGACCCGCATAACCAGGGTATTAGAGCCAGACCCGCATAACCAGGGTATTAGAGCCAGACCCGCATAACCAGGGTATTAGAGCCAGACCCGCATAACCAGGGTATTAGAGCCAGACCCGCATAACCAGGGTATTAGAGCCAGACCCGCATAACCAGGGTATTAGAGCCAGACCCGCGTAACCAGGGTATTAGAGCCAGACCCGCTGTAACCAGGGTATTAGAGCCAGACCCGTGTAACCAGGGTATTAGAGCCAGACCCGTGTAACCAGGGTATTAGAGCCAGACCCGTGTAACCAGGGTATTAGAGCCAGACCCATGTAACCAGGGTATTAGAGCCAGACCCGTGTAACCAGGGTATTAGAGCCAGACCCGTGTATCAGAGCCAGACCCGTGTAACCAGGGTATTAGAGCCAGATCCATTTAACCAGGGTATTAGAGCCAGACCCATGTAACCAGGGTATTAGAGCCAGACCCATGTAACCAGGGTATTAGAGCCAGACCCATGTAACCAGGGTATTAGAGCCAGACCCATGTAACCAGGGTATTAGAGCCAGACCCATATAACCAGGGTATTAGAGCCAGACCCATATAACCAGGGTATTAGAGCCAGACCCATGTAACCAGGGTATTAGAGCCAGACCCATGTAACCAGGGTATTAGAGCCAGACCCATGTAACCAGGGTATTAGAGCCAGACCCGCATAACCAGGGTATTAGAGCTAGACCCGCATAACCAGGGTATTAGAGCCAGACCCATGTAACCAGGGTATTAGAGCCAGACCCATGTAACCAGGGTATTAGAGCCAGACCCATGTAACCAGGGTATTAGAGCCAGACCCATGTAACCAGGGTATTAGAGCGAGACCCGTGTAACCAGGGTATTAGAGCCAGACCCATGTAACCAGGGTATTAGAGCCAGACCCATATAACCAGGGTATTAGAACCAGACCCACATAACCAGGGTATTAGAACCAGACCCACATAACCAGGGTATCAGAGCCAGACCCACATAACCAGGGTATCAGAGCCAGACCCACATAACCAGGGTATTAGAGCCAAACCCATGTAACCAGGGTATTAGAGCCAGACCCATGTAACCAGGGTATCAGAGCCAGACCCATATAACCAGGGTATTAGAACCAGACCCACATAACCAGGGTATCAG